>NC_137469.1:151935313-152074855 GCF_964235325.1 Thermobia domestica
ATACTGTTTCAGATACTCTAACAGCGCAAGATGTGCTAGGCATGCGCCATTTAGGTATTCTAAATTCATCTTCCACATTTGATGCATTTGTTGCTTCTTTTGCTAAGCGATTGTATACTAGAAGCAACAAACACATCAACTTTATTAGATGGCAACTGTCGCCGACCTTTTGAAAATGAATATGGAAGAACCATAAAATAAAGTAAATAGAAACTCGTCATTTTGTTATAAAATTAAATGGCGAGCAGATTTTATCTGATCCCAAACGATTATCGTCCCAGAGGTTAAAGGAGCACTCTGATTAGCCAAATTCAAAAGACCTGAACAATTTATCCGTCAACAAGCGACGTTCTCTTCATCGCCTCCGTGGCCAAGCCAGTAGACCACGCGGCTAGTAATCCAAAGGTCGGCTGTTCGCGCTTATCCTGGGGTACATTTTGTTTTTTTTACTTGTTTAAAGTGCTTTTTAGACTCATCTTAATGTAAACACATTACGCATAATTGCGAGAAATTTTGGCGAGTAACATATTTTTGGGGAGTAATTTTGTGATTCATTGACGCTTACGGCATAGGGAACATATCTATAACATGCTAGGTACGTTTCCCAGGTACATGTCAGGCATATGCCTAGGGGCGGACATAGACTATCACTTGCCATCCATGTGATTTCTCTCTCAGAGGTACATAAGGCATATACTGGACACATTCCCATCTACCTGAGGGAACATGATAGGCATGTGACTGGTATGTAATTGTGCTGTTAGGGGCTTACTCCTATTCTTAATTCATTGCAATCCCAAAAATAATTACTGCGCAAGTTCGAAGAAAGATACATACAAAGTTTTATTGCATCAAAATCCAATAATTATACAATCGAGGAAAATGAATTTCTTATATTATTTAAATAAGTAAACTTGAAACTTTGCGGGACTTTGCTTTCTTTTACCCAGTTATACATGACCGAGTGGTTCAGCCACAACCAATGCAGTACCGAAGAAAATGTACACTATGTTTCATCAAAATCGAATAATTTTTACGTGGTTTATACTGGAAAATTGTATTCCATGTACAACCAGTGACAAAAGTATTTGAGCCGCAGACTGCTATAACTCTATTAGATCAGATTCAGTACTTTTTCTGGTATCACAAACGCCTATAAAGATGCAACCAAATTTACACGTAACATTTCAAACAGTTTCTGCTGTGCAATTGGTGCACAAAAATTTATCCACTTTAAGATTAACCTATGTTGTAAAAAAGAGCGTGTTGTCCAATGAGTCTCAAATATCGAACACATTATAGCTCGTTGTGTATAGTGTACGATTTTTCCACATGCAGGATATGAGAAAAAAAAAAAAAGAAAAACACTGATCACACACGTGCTGTTTTCAGTTTGCTGTGGAGACCAATGATGATCATCATAATAATGAAATCAGATTTCCGAACGAATTTAGGCATCAAAGATCATACTCTGTTGAGACAGCTTGGAAATCGATGTGCAACGCTACAAGTTCTGTTCATGGACAGTAAACATTGTCAAAAATTCGGTAGAACTAAGTTGTTCATCATTGTCTCCCCAACAAGCTAAAACCAGTATTATCAATATATTTCACCTGTAAATGATAAATAAACATTTCGTTTGGTCAGTGCTTAGTTAAATTTGATTCTGTTAGTTCAGCAATACAATAAATCTTCTTAAGCGTGAATTAGCAATATGGACGAACAGTCTTTCAGAATATCCTAAATATGACATGCTGAGGGAATTATTTGCACCATTAGGCAATAAACACAATATATAATGCATTACGCTAACCATATTGATCAAATTTAATGGTTCCATATAAATGTATAAATGTTTCATATACATTTAATAACAATAAAATTAATATCATATTTCTTTTTATTGGTTGGTTAAAAACTTATAGTGGCGTCAATATAATGTCAGATCTAAAACAAATTCCAACAAAAGGTCTGAACGGATTTTGTTTCCACCAAGCATACAGATTAACAGAAAAAAACTTTACCAAAATCCGACAACGTAGTTGGTTTTTCCAAGATGGCCGCTGATAACCTTAAAAATAAACGGAGTTTGTATGACTCCCTTTATTTATACTCTTAGAAAAAAATATTTTTCAATCATACTTGCTAGTATCATCTCTACAAGGTGCCCTGATCGACAGAAGGAAAGTCTACCATAATCTGGGAATCGGAAGTGGCTTTTATCAAGTTGGCCGCCGCTAACCTCGAAAATCAGTGCAATTTCTAATGTTCCTTATTTTTAAATTTAGAACAACTACTTTTCCACAGTCTTGGGAAGTAACGTAACGCAAGTAACGCGTTACTTTTTAAGTAATGATTCCTAGTAACGCCTTACATTTTTCAAAAATAATTGTAACGGCAAGGCGTTACAAAATTTTAAGTAACGTAGACCTGCCTGGTTTGCGTTACTTTTTTGCGTTACATTTCGGATGAGTAACTGTTTCTTTTTTTTTTTTCGGAAACATGTTTCTTTCCTGCAGTAAATTTCTCAAAACGGAGCAATGGAGTATGAGTTGTCAGTCATCGACACATAGAGAAACAAATATGATCTTAGTGACACTTGCTATTTTTAGATGGTGAGTATAACCTCAGGGAAATCACGTGTACTGATTACAAGCACCTGGAAGATTTTGTCATAGATTTTGACAGCTCTTAATCAATATATTCAGTGAGTGAACTGCGAGTGCAATGGTGGTATAGTTTACTTTGGTTAGTGTTGTTTTTATAATGATGGAGAATGAAAATATTTTACCGTTTGTTCATTTGAAAAAAAAAAACTTTTCTGTAAAAACTGAAGATGATGGTGGACAGAATTTAAAAGTAGTGTCTGAAGTGCCCCAGCGGGAAATGTTTATCAACAGCCAGAATTTCGTCCATAAATTTCAGGAAGAACCTAGAGTTCTTTTTTTTCTTTTTTAAAATCAAATTTCTAGAGTAGACCGAAACAGCATCAACACAAACGTTTGAGTTTAAGCTATTGTTCAAATGTTAATTTGTTTACGTTCTTCAATACTTTATTCTTGTATAGTGCTATTCTATTTATATTTATTGAGACTTTAGAAGTTATAATTTCTTCGGGAAAAATGTTTCAATTGCAACAAAATAAAAAAAAAAGGAGACAAGATTTCATTTTCTCAAGAGGATAAATGAAGAAATGTATATTGAGTGTAGGTGAAGTAGGACAAGAAATACGTTGATTGGCTATCGTGACAATGATATAGTGATTTTCTACGATATACTCTTCAACTTAAATAAGTAGGTTTTAAGTTAGTCAGCGAAACGTCGAAACTTCGATGTAAAAAATATTGTAAACTGTTTAATAGGATATGATTATCCTTATAAATCAATAAAGAATTACGGTTAATGTAAATTTTTGCATAAAAATTCATGTTACCAATAATGTGCAAATTCTCAATGGTTATCATTAATTAACCTAAAGCACACCTGTTGGACTAATTTTACGACAACAGTGTTGCCAGGGACCGCGTTTCGATTAAAAAAAAAAAACACCCATTTTACGGACTTGCATTAAGGTTCCTGTGAACTCCCCCTTGTCCGAGCACTTCGCCTTTTCGCCACCAGATGCTCACTTTTTCATTTAGCAATCACTGCTGGCACCTCTACTGGGAAGAACTGAAAGATCGTACCGCTCAGTTTGAATGTGTCCAGGATATCCACACCTGAAGTGGGCGGGGAGAAGAATCCAACAGTTTTTTTTTTTTTTACTTTTTTTCGTGCACCTGCAGTCAGTCAGAGTCTATTTATACAAGCCGTGTTGTTCAGCCGCAGGGCAAAACATCAACCATTGATGACTAACATAAATCTTTTCTTTTTGCAGGTAGGAATAGAGCTTTTGTACGAAAAACGGGAATTAGGTTGCAGAGAACATCATTCGCATCGCGTTGACAAATTATCTTTCGTCCGTTTATCACATGAAACTTTTCTTTCTTTTTTTATTATTACCAGAATATGAGATAAAAAAAACCCTAAATGGTTCTTTGTATACACAAAACAAACAAACAATACTAATATTTTCTTACATATCAGTATTATATGATTTTTTTTCTGAAGTGTATGATGCATGAAAAATGGACAGAATGAATTTTGACTTTTCTATTTGTCTCTATCCTTCTAAGTAGAGAGAATGATGTGGCGCAACTAAAGGGCCCGCAACATTGAGAGGCCCAGAACAGAAAGAGGCCCATTTCAGTTTCGAAGTTAAACTTTATAATGTTAGGATGTTAAAAATTATGTGATGTTCCAACTATATCTCATTTTTACCTATGAAGACGGTAACATATGAGCGATTATTTAGTAAATTAAATGCCAACAACACTTTTACTGACCAGCGAAAACATTACGACCACTCGCTACTTTTTGAACGAAATCATCGGGCTGAGATAAGAGCTACAAGGCATAACACAACCGCGCGCCAAACACGACAAGAATCTCAGTCGATTAGTCAGTGTGGTGCTTGTGCCTTGAATGGGGAAGGACGACGATATATCAGGGTGACTAAATGGCTGGGAGCTTCATTTCGGAAACAACGCGATTTGTCGAGTTTTCGCGATCTTCCGTGCTTATGTATTTCAAAGATGGGGAAAGGACAGTGAAACCAGCATCGAACCAAACAACAAAAAGTGGGACGACCACACCTCATTAAAAATGTCGATGTCGTAGACTCTCGAATTTGGTATAGCAGAATAGACGAAAACTATAGCACAATATAATAATAATAATAATGATAATAATAATAATAATAATAATAATAATAATAATAATAATAATAATAATAATGTGCTTTTTTTTTTTGCATATGAGCAAGTTGTGACTCACTAGATAGAACATAGAAAGTCAAAACTGTTCTATATATATGCGCAACAGTCCCTTGTGATCTGAGCCTGCAGCGGGCTTATATTAGTAGTAAGCACAACCACACCCAACGTCGCCGGCTGTCTAGATTGAAGTCCGCTATCTTTTAGTTTCCCAACTTTTCTCTCGAAATTTGGTCAACACAGAAATAGTTTTGTATTTATATTTATAAATTTGTGTTATTATTCGGTTCAAAATCTCTTGTCGTCGCGAATTCTGTCGAGGAATTTGAAGCTTAAAATATACAAAACGATAATCATGCCTGTTGTTCTGTATGGTTGCGAAACATGGTCGAGGGAAGAGCATAGACTGAAAGTACTTGATAACAAGATTCTGAGACGAATATTCGGACCCAAGAGGAACGAGAATGGTGAATGGCGGAAATTTCATAACGAGGAACTACATAAGTTATATGGTTTACCCAACATTGTTAGGGTCGTCAAGTCTAGGAGGCTTAGGTGGGCGGGTCATGTAGTTAGGATGGAAGAAAGTAGAAACGCTTTCAAAGTCTTGACTGGAAGACCAATCAGAAAATGACCATTAGGAAGACCTAGGCGCAGATGGGAGGACAATATTAAGATGGAGATTATTATTACAATATTAATATTAAGATGTATACAGAGATTGGAATACAAAGTAGAAACTGGATGCAGTCAGCTAAGGATAGAAGTCAGTGGAGAGCTTTTGTGAACGCGGCATTGAACCTCCGGGTTCCATAGGCCATAGAGTTAGTTATAAATTTGCGATTTGGAGGCCCTAACAGCACAAGATGTGCTAGGCATGTGCCATTTAGGTGTCCCAGCTACTTTCTAGTGACCCGACACTTGTCACATATGATATTCATGTACTAAGTATGTACTTCAGCTACCTACAGTTTTAGGTACTTGTTACACTTAATTGATATTTGCAACTATACCACAAATATAGCATTTATATACCTGGCTCAGTTTCGCACTCTAACAGTAATTTGTTTTTATGTCGTCACTTGGGACCTATATCTGTCATGTTCTAGGTACATCCTTTAGGTGCATACTGTTTCAGATACTCTAACAGCGCAAGATGTGCTAGGCATGCGCCATTTAGGTATTCTAAATTCATCTTCCACATTTGATGCATTTGTTGCTTCTTTTGCTAAGCGATTGTTTACTAGAAGCAACAAACACATCAACTTTATTAGATGGCAACTGTCGCCGACCTTTTGAAAGTGAATATGGAAGAACCATAAAATAAAGTAAATAGAAACTCGTCATTTTGTTATAAAATTAAATGGCGAGCAGATTTTATCTGATCCCAAACGATTATCGTCCCAGAGGTTAAAGGAGCACTCTGATTAGCCAAATTCAAAAGACCTGAACAATTTATCCGTCAACAAGCGACGTTCTCTTCATCGCCTCCGTGGCCAAGCCAGTAGACCACGCGGCTAGTAATCCAAAGGTCGGCTGTTCGCGCTTATCCTGGGGTACATTTTGTTTTTTTTACTTGTTTAAAGTGCTTTTTAGACTCATCTTAATGTAAACACATTACGCATAATTGCGAGAAATTTTGGCGAGTAACATATTTTTGGGGAGTAATTTTGTGATTCATTGACGCTTACGGCATAGGGAACATATCTATAACATGCTAGGTACGTTTCCCAGGTACATGTCAGGCATATGCCTAGGGGCGGACATAGACTATCACTTGCCATCCATGTGATTTCTCTCTCAGAGGTACATAAGGCATATACTGGACACATTCCCATCTACCTGAGGGAACATGATAGGCATGTGACTGGTATGTAATTGTGCTGTTAGGGGCTTACTCCTATTCTTAATTCATTGCAATCCCAAAAATAATTACTGCGCAAGTTCGAAGAAAGATACATACAAAGTTTTATTGCATCAAAATCCAATAATTATACAATCGAGGAAAATGAATTTCTTATATTATTTAAATAAGTAAACTTGAAACTTTGCGGGACTTTGCTTTCTTTTACCCAGTTATACATGACCGAGTGGTTCAGCCACAACCAATGCAGTACCGAAGAAAATGTACACTATGTTTCATCAAAATCGAATAATTTTTACGTGGTTTATACTGGAAAATGGTATTCCATGTACAACCAGTGACAAAAGTATTTGAGCCGCAGACTGCTATAACTCTATTAGATCAGATTCAGTACTTTTTCTGGTATCACAAACGCCTATAAAGATGCAACCAAATTTACACGTAACATTTCAAACAGTTTCTGCTGTGCAATTGGTGCACAAAAATTTATCCACTTTAAGATTAACCTATGTTGTAAAAAAGAGCGTGTTGTCCAATGAGTCTCAAATATCGAACACATTATAGCTCGTTGTGTATAGTGTACGATTTTTCCACATGCAGGATATGAGAAAAAAAAAAGAAAAACACTGAGCACACACGTGCTGTTTTCAGTTTGCTGTGGAGACCAATGATGATCATCATAATAATGAAATCAGATTTCCGAACGAATTTAGGCATCAAAGATCATACTCTGTTGAGACAGCTTGGAAATCGATGTGCAACGCTACAAGTTCTGTTCATGGACAGTAAACATTGTCAAAAATTCGGTAGAACTAAGTTGTTCATCATTGTCTCCCCAACAAGCTAAAACCAGTATTATCAATATATTTCACCTGTAAATGATAAATAAACATTTCGTTTGGTCAGTGCTTAGTTAAATTTGATTCTGTTAGTTCAGCAATACAATAAATCTTCTTAAGCGTGAATTAGCAATATGGACGAACAGTCTTTCAGAATATCCTAAATATGACATGCTGAGGGAATTATTTGCACCATTAGGCAATAAACACAATATATAATGCATTACGCTAACCATATTGATCAAATTTAATGGTTCCATATAAATGTATAAATGTTTCATATACATTTAATAACAATAAAATTAATATCATATTTCTTTTTATTGGTTGGTTAAAAACTTATAGTGGCGTCAATATAATGTCAGATCTAAAACAAATTCCAACAAAAGGTCTGAACGGATTTTGTTTCCACCAAGCATACAGATTAACAGAAAAAAACTTTACCAAAATCCGACAACGTAGTTGGTTTTTCCAAGATGGCCGCTGATAACCTTAAAAATAAACGGAGTTTGTATGACTCCCTTTATTTATACTCTTAGAAAAAAATATTTTTCAATCATACTTGCTAGTATCATCTCTACAAGGTGCCCTGATCGACAGAAGGAAAGTCTACCATAATCTGGGAATCGGAAGTGGCTTTTATCAAGTTGGCCGCCGCTAACCTCGAAAATCAGTGCAATTTCTAATGTTCCTTATTTTTAATTTTAGAACAACTACTTTTCCACAGTCTTGGGAAGTAACGTAACGCAAGTAACGCGTTACTTTTTAAGTAATGATTCCTAGTAACGCCTTACATTTTTCAAAAATAATTGTAACGGCAAGGCGTTACAAATTTTTAAGTAACGTAGACCTGCCTGGTTTGCGTTACTTTTTTGCGTTACATTTCGGATGAGTAACTGTTTCTTTTTTTTTTCGGAAACATGTTTCTTTCCTGCAGTAAATTTCTCAAAACGGAGCAATGGAGTATGAGTTGTCAGTCATCGACACATAGAGAAACAAATAAGATCTTAGTGACACTTGCTATTTTTAGATGGTGAGTATAACCTCAGGGAAATCACGTGTACTGATTACAAGCACCTGGAAGATTTTGTCATAGATTTTGACAGCTCTTAATCAATATATTCAGTGAGTGAACTGCGAGTGCAATGGTGGTATAGTTTACTTTGGTTAGTGTTGTTTTTATAATGATGGAGAATGAAAATATTTTACCGTTTGTTCATTTGAAAAAAAAAAAAAAAAAACTTTTCTGTAAAAACTGAAGATGATGGTGGACAGAATTTAAAAGTAGTGTCTGAAGTGCCCCAGCGGGAAATGTTTATCAACAGCCAGAATTTCGTCCATAAATTTCAGGAAGAATCTAGAGTTCTTTTTTTTTCTTTTTTAAAATCAAATTTCTAGAGTAGACCGAAACAGCATCAACACAAACGTTTGAGTTTAAGCTATTGTTCAAATGTTAATTTGTTTACGTTCTTCAATACTTTATTCTTGTATAGTGCTATTCTATTTATATTTATTGAGACTTTAGAAGTTATAATTTCTTCGGGAAAAATGTTTCAATTGCAACAAAATAAAAAAAAAAAAAAGGAGACAAGATTTCATTTTCTCAAGAGGATAAATGAAGAAATGTATATTGAGTGTAGGTGAAGTAGGACAAGAAATACGTTGATTGGCTATCGTGACAATGATATAGTGATTTTCTACGATATACTCTTCAACTTAAATAAGTAGGTTTTAAATTAGTCAGCGAAACGTCAAAACTTCGATGTAAAAAATATTGTAAACTGTTTAATAGGATATGATTATCCTTATAAATCAATAAAGAATTACGGTTAATATAAATTTTTGCATAAAAATTCATGTTACCAATAATGTGCAAATTCTCATTGGTTATCATTAATTAACCTAAAGCACACCTGTTGGACTAATTTTACGACAACAGTGTTGCCAGGGACCGCGTTTCGATTAAAAAAAAAACACCCATTTTACGGACTTGCATTAAGGTTCCTGTGAACTCCCCCTTGTCCGAGCACTTCGCCTTTTCGCCACCAGATGCTCACTTTTTCATTTAGCAATCACTGCTGGCACCTCTACTGGGAAGAACTGAAAGATCGTACCGCTCAGTTTGAATGTGTCCAGGATATCCACACCTGAAGTGGGCGGGGAGAAGAATCCAACAGTTTTTTTTTTTTTACTTTTTTTCGTGCACCTGCAGTCAGTCAGAGTCTATTTATACAAGCCGTGTTGTTCAGCCGCAGGGCAAAACATCAACCATTGATGACTAACATAAATCTTTTCTTTTTGCAGGTAGGAATAGAGCTTTTGTACGAAAAACGGGAATTAGGTTGCAGAGAACATCATTCGCATCGCGTTGACAAATTATCTTTCGTCCGTTTATCACATGAAACTTTTCTTTCTTTTTTTATTATTACCAGAATATGAGATAAAAAAAACCCTAAATGGTTCTTTGTATACACAAAACAAACAAACAATACTAATATTTTCTTACATATCAGTATTATATGATTTTTTTTCTGAAGTGTATGATGCATGAAAAATGGACAGAATGAATTTTGACTTTTCTATTTGTCTCTATCCTTCTAAGTAGAGAGAATGATGTGGCGCAACTAAAGGGCCCGCAACATTGAGAGGCCCAGAACAGAAAGAGGCCCATTTCAGTTTCGAAGTTAAACTTTATAATGTTAGGATGTTAAAAATTATGTGATGTTCCAACTATATCTCATTTTTACCTATGAAGACGGTAACATATGAGCGATTATTTAGTAAATTAAATGCCAACAACACTTTTACTGACCAGCGAAAACATTACGACCACTCGCTACTTTTTGAACGAAATCATCGGGCTGAGATAAGAGCTACAAGGCATAACACAACCGCGCGCCAAACACGACAAGAATCTCAGTCGATTAGTCAGTGTGGTGCTTGTGCCTTGAATGGGGAAGGACGACGATATATCAGGGTGACTAAATGGCTGGGAGCTTCATTTCGGAAACAACGCGATTTGTCGAGTTTTCGCGATCTTCCGTGCTTATGTATTTCAAAGATGGGGAAAGGACAGTGAAACCAGCATCGAACCAAACAACAAAAAGTGGGACGACCACACCTCATTAAAAATGTCGATGTCGTAGACTCTCGAATTTGGTATAGCAGAATAGACGAAAACTATAGCACAATATGATAATAATAATAATAATAATAATAATAATAATAATAATAATAATAATAATAATAATAATAATAATAATAATAATAATAATAATAATAATAATAATGTGCTTTTTTTTTTTGCATATGAGCAAGTTGTGACTCATTAGATAGAACATAGAAAGTCAAAACTGTTCTATATATATGCGCAACAGTCCCTTGTGATCTGAGCCTGCAGCGGGCTTATATTAGTAGTAAGCACAACCACACCCAACGTCGCCGGCTGTCTAGATTGAAGTCCGCTATCTTTTAGTTTCCCAACTTTTCTCTCGAAATTTGGTCAACACAGAAATGTTTGAGTGCCACACCGGGAATTAATCGCTGGACGATGCACACCGTATCACTTTCGCTAATCATTTGGTAAAATTCAGGTTAGGGTGGTAATGAATTAATTTTGGAATATGCCATTTCTCATAAGGTAAAGTTCAAAAGTATTGTGACATAATTAAAAAGCTCATTATCAACCACGTATTCTTGCCTCTAATATCTCTAAAAGTTTTCGAGTTATGTGTCAAAAATGGTTGAAACACTTGAAGTTAGTTTAGTAACTTGAAGAAGATAGTGGACTTATACATACATGATTAGAATTGCTCCAATTTTTATTTTTATTCTTCTTTCTCGTAAAGAAATACAAAATCATAATATCAACCATTTTGGTACATTTTTCATAATTTGATGCGCGAACAGCCGCTTTCTTTCCTTACGTTTTGAGCTTGGGATTTATATTCTCCTTGTCACTTATCGTGAAAGTCATATAATGATATGGGTTCCAAAGATAGAACATCTTATGTGACAGAGGTAATGACAATTTTTGTCATTTCATCTCTCAAGATCTGTTAAATTTGACATTTATTGAATGATATCGGTTTTATAATACGAATAAATTTTTCGCAATAAGGTGCGTATAGTGGTAGTAAGAAATGACAAAAGCTACCACTGACCTTTATAGTTTGACTCATGCTTTTTCGATCATGGTATTCCCCTTAAATTTTGTAAAGGACAGTATTCTTTTTAATTATCTTAACCTAATTTCCTAAAGCATCTCATTCCTACGCTAAAAGAAAGATTTCTATTCTTTATGTATAAGAATTCAGGGGATGCAAATTTATTCAAAATTCCTTTACAATTAAAGCCGCCTAAACAGATATTCCTTCGAGATTTCTGTATTTTGAAACAATTCACTATTTCAGTTCTTTGTATTTACTTGTTTCCATGTTTTTTATATCAATGCTGTATGATCAGTTCCCAGAATTATTTTAGTTCCCCGGTAAATCCATTTATAACAAGCTCCAAATACTGCTACAATTTTAATGTGGTTTCAGGAGAATCTGCATATCTCATTCTTTTGTTACTCTCTATATATTAATCTACTACGTAAACAAACATCAGTGAAAGAGAGGCTGAGAGCTAACATGTGCTCCGTGAGGAACGTTGTCATACTTTGCACTGATATATCTAGAGAGTCTATTGTTGCCACGAGACGAAACGAGACAAGACGAGACTTCTGGCTGTGTCGTCTCGTCTAGAAAAGATATGCCCGTCTCGTCTCGTATCGAATGGTTCTGTTTCGTCTCGTGGTAACACCAGAAAGGCTGAGGCCCACAAAAGAGCCGTTATACCAAGAGGTTAAAATTAACTTTTAACCAAGTTTGGTTAACAGAGCACAACACACAACACGACTGCAATCTTCCAGCAACGACTGCTTAGTTTCAACTGAACCCGTAATTACTTCGATAGGAACATTTGCCAATACCGTCAGTACAGTCGAAAGGCAAGATTTCCTCATTTATTCTGATATCCTTTTTTCAGAACCCCTGGCGCCACTTCAACAAATAAGGAAGCCTATGTAACTTTCCCATTTAAAAAATGGTCTATCTTCGAATAACATCATAAAAGGATAACAAAAGATATAAGTTATTTTATTGTCAAATCAGAATCTTTTCAAAACTCAGTATCGAGAAAGGCTGACACGTTTCTGTCTTGGTTCGGAACGAGAAAGATCATGCAACAATAGTTAGTTACTGATAAAATTGCCACTTCTACGCGTACTTGTACTTCTATAACAGGATTTTTATACGTAGATATCTCCACCAGCCCCCGGAATAAAATCTTCTGAAACACTGATCTCAATGAACGCTTTGCATTGTATTTGAATCTGGAGCACTATCACAAAATAATTGAACTTGAATCGATTGAAAAATGGAAGTGAAAGCTGTTTGTAAGAATCACTTTTAAAAAAGTGCTTTAGGTATTCCCTGTTCTTTGTAGGATTTGAAACATTGAATCATTTGGATCATTTGAAATAATAAAAGATGATATACATTTCGAAGGCAAATAATTTATTCCGAGTTAATAAATTTTTAAGCAAATTCAGAAACTGTGTTTGTATTTTTTGAGACACGAGACGAGACGTTTCACGAAACGTTTCGTATTGTATCGTGTCTCGCTTCAAAGAGTCCTGTCTCGTCTCGTTGCAACATTAAGAGAGTCTTACGCATTCTCTTTCCAAGAAAATGAGCTAGAAACTTGAAAAGCACATTCAGTCAATTGTTATCATAGAATATACTATGGGCACAGCCACTGATGTGTAGAAGGTGACACAGGCGGAATTTGTTTTTGGCGAGTTGGAGCCGTGGGGCTCTATTATTTGGATTGGAAACATTGGTTCAAAAATATTTTACATTTAGCATACATACATATACACATATTATACGTACACACACACACACACACACACACACACACACACACACACACACACACACACACACACACACACACACACACACACACACGTACATGTGTGTTACATATACTTTAATTAATGTGTGGACCTAAGGACAAGGTCCGGTTCGCCCACCCAAAAACCGCCTCTGGGAGGTGGATTGGAAGCGCAACCCTGAAACATAGAATTATGCTAATCGTAATCTTCTGAGATAGACTACCCCCGAGGAATAAGTAAATAAATAAAAAAATAAAAATAGTTTCTTAATGTTTATCTTCCGTATACGAGTAACTGAAAAATTTTACTCTCTCAACAATGAGAGCCGTATACAGGTGATCTTGCGTTCCTCGCGGAACTTCCCTAGTTGCGGACAAAATTTCACACTATACACTCTTTCGGCTCTTTCCCCCACGGTAGTTTTTTTTAAATCTTTATCTACTCCCTTGGAGTAACTGTTTGCTCTGTATTTTCACGGGCTTGCAACCGTCAGAATGAATATCTTGGCTGCCTTCCCAGCTACCCATTCAGCATGCAATAGATACATGCAATAACAATCAAATCCCACACAAACTACTCTACCCATCAAATATTTTAACATGGAAAGTTCTTTTACGCAACGTATTTCGTTTGTTTAAAATGGAATAGACCTAAATACAACTTTTTTTTTAATGTTCTGGAGATTCGATAGCGAGATCGCTCACATCAAAAAATGAGAGAATTAGTGCTCTGACAATCTGGTAGAAATACAACATGACATATGTACATTACTGTGATTACATTGCTATTTATTCAATGATTATTTTGCTTAGAGTTTTCTTACTCTTCAAAGGGTATACAATTACTCTTCACTTATGTTGCGAAAAAATATTCAGCTTGCAAATTTTTTTCTAGAGCTTCTCATTCCCTAATATATGTTTATTCTCTCAATTTGTACGTATAGCCGACAAACTTACACAGAATCTCAACAGAGTTCAAATGTGTGATGTCTGCTGTGAAACACAGGTCAGTTATATGGGAGGGGCTTTTAGAGTGCAGTTCTAGGAACACTGTGGGCTTTTAGAGTGTAATTCTAGGAACTGTAGGGGGCCATCCCGCTTCACCTGAGACAAAAAAAAAAAAGCATGAAAATAAATCTGGCGGCACACAACTAATTCACACTAGTTACAAAGTAGGCACAAGAAAGTTCTGAATGAAATATGTTTATTTTTTTGCACTATTCTATTTTCCGAACAATAACATTTACCGATGACCTGTTAGCCCCTCCACCACAACCACCATGAAAACAAATTCAATCGGAATTTGGCCAGCTCGTTTGATCACGAATAATTATCGTTTGATCCCAACGCATAATGACGTATTACACACAATTTGGCTAGGGCTTGTTAGCCCTTGATAATCGACATGTACTATTCCATAGGTATTTCAATCGTAAATAGGTAAGCAAAGTTTCGTTAGTTTCTGGTAGAAAGTATGACAGATAAAGTTGATTGTTTATTTAACAATGGTGGCCTCTAACAATGAAACTAACAACAGCAACTGAAATCGACAAGTACCATTTCATATATATCTCAGTAGTAATCCGATGGGTGTGCCAAGTTTGGTCAGTTTCTGGTACAAAATATAGCAAATAAAGTTGATTGCTCATTTAACAATGGTGGCCTCTAACAATGAAAGTAACAACAATAAGTGAAATCAACACGTACCATTCCATAGATATCTTAATCGTAAATGAGTGTGCCAAGTTTGGTTAGCTTGTGGTAGAAAATATGGCAGATAAAGTTAATCGTTTATTTAACAATGGAGAAATCCAACCATTGTTTATTTAACAATGGTGGCCTTCAATAATGAAACGAACAACGATATGTAAAATCGACACATAGTATTCCCTAGATATTTCAACTTTAAATGGATGTGAAAAGTTTGGTCAGTTTGTGGTAGAACGTATGACAGTTAAAGTTGATTGTTTATTTAACAATGGTGGCCTCTAACAATGAAACTAACAACAATATGTGAAATCGACCCATACCGTTCCATAGATATCTTAATCTTAAATGAGTCTGCAAATTTTGGTTAGGTTGTTGTAGAAAGTGTGGCAGAAAAACTTGATTGTTTCTTTAACAATGGCGGCCTCTAACAATGAAAGTAACAACAATAGGTGAAATCGACACTTACCATTCCCTAGATATTTCAATCTTAAATGGGTGTGCAAAGTTTGGTCAGTTTCTGGTAGAAAGTACGGCAGATAAAGTTGATTGTTTACTTAACAATGGTAGCCTCTAACAATGAAACTAATAACAATATGTGAAATCGACACGTACCATTCCCTAGATTTTGTAACGTCCATTAACCAGATTATATCCGTTTTTGCTTAATTTTTGAATTGTTTATTTTATTTTTGATTGTTTTAATTTTATTAGTTGTATATGTTAACATTGGTGATGGTGGCGCCATCTATCGTTTTAAACACAAACTGTTTGGACGTGCAACACTGCATCAACCTTGTCACATTTTTGCACCAATGGATTAATGTTGATGCATACTGTATATATACACAGGAATTCACCCTCAGAAAATCAGTTTTCTGTAACTGAATATTGCTTTTCTTCATTTTACACATTTTTTTATTTTACACTTACGGTAATTTGTTTCGTAACTACACAAAAACATTACAAGTTCCAGCTCTAAAATATCTACATAGAACATGCTTACATTTGTTTCAAGTCTCAAGTCTTTATCATTTTTATATCAAAAGATATATATATTAGGGGATCCAACGGGGGCTATAAGGGCGATAGCCCCCCTTGAGTCTCAGCTAAACACTGGATAAAATAATATTCAATCCAGCTTTACATTGGATAAAGCTGCAAACTATGGTTTAGACCCTTCTTGATCATATCGTGGATCCACCACTATATATATATTCTCAAAGTTTCGGAACTAAAAGTAACGCGTTACATGAGTTACTTTCGAAGTAGGGTAACAGTTAGTTTTCTGGGGAAAGTAACACGGAAAGTAAAGTAACTTGTAACGCGTTATATTTTTACAAGTAACTTACCCAACACTGCTTCTCCACTAAAATTACGGTTTTCATCTCTACCAGATGTACTGATCGATTGAAAAGAATGTCTACCATAATCTGGAAACCGGAAGTGGCTTTTTCAAGATGGCCACTGCCAACCTCAAGAATCAGCGAAATTCCTACATTTTTATTTTTAACTTTCTTATTTTTAATCGCAGAACAATTACTTTTCCAACGAGCTTACAGTTTTAATATTAAAAGGAATTAATTTCTACCGATAAATGACACCTATGGGGTCAAGAAAGCGTACCAATAATGATCAATGTAGGTTAATATAAGTTATTAGGTCTCGTAGATACACAATACTAAATTGTATGTTTTATCGTCATAATACAATTTGACCATACTGTATACTGACTATACTGAAAGGGGTGGGAGACCATTATTCGATTCCCGGAGGGAGCTCACGTGGTTCGGATTCCACGTTAATCAGTAGGTCCACGTCTCACATAGCCTTGCTGTTAAACGGGACGTTAAACTCAAATTCAACTCATATACTGAAAGGGAGTGAATTGCTATAAACATATAAATGTAGTATTTTAATATTAGAATGTTTGGGGAGTTACTTAGATAAGTAATAGATGATACCAAGGCAAATATTATATATAATTCCATATCCAAGTACGCCTCATTGAGGATCCACAACCCTTCCGAGTTGTTAGCTTGCATTAGGTACGGTATTGTATTCAGAGTAAAGCAAAGCGCCTGAAATGTCCATCAACCCGCTATACGTAGCTCCTCTACTGGTTGTCTATCTCAAGGTCAATAATCTAGTTGCAATATTAAACTAATATGGCCAAAACGACGCCTAAAATGTGGAATAGGTAAGTAAAAACAAGTTTTCTTGAAAATATGAATGAGAACTACAAAATTTAAAATCGATCAGCAAAAACTGCACGCTTCTAGCATTTGTGATTTCGAGATTTCATTGTCGAAAGGATTAGCAACAAACGTATAAATTTTTCTAGCATTTTTATATGTAGACTAGCTGAAAATGTGCTCTTTACACAGCGCATCATTCATATATGAGCATGAATTTCCTTGTCATTCCTCACAACATATGTACATGTCCGTTTAGAGACACACGTGAAAGACGTCTTGATAAAAATCGGCAAGGAATACAATCAAGGAGAATTTTTTTCGATTATTTTTTCAATATCTCGCACCGTTTGCAAATTTGATCCTATAAATGCTTCCGGTTGAAGTTCCTGATATATATATATATATATATATATATATATATATATATATATATGATCAGTATTTTCTTTCTTCTTGCATTGAATATGTAATAAGCAAATACATTACACACACAATTAATTATAATGTCAATGATATATAGTGTTCATTGGGCAAAACACTCCAGACAATAAAGATTCAACTTAGACTGGAGAAATGGTTATCCGTTTTTCATTATCACTTGACCATGAAACAGACGCCTGAGAGATATACTACCCTCACAGAGGCAGATCCAAGGCGAAGCTATAGGGGCCATAGCCCCTTACCCTTGACGATCAGGTATACACTGTATAAAATGGGCTTCAATCCTGTTTACACTGGATAAAACTGTAAACTATGCCTTAGCCCCTCCCTTGATCATATCCTGGATCCGCCACTGCAACCCTCATATACATGTGTGTGCTGTTCGAATGTATAACTTGTAGAATATAATGGTTTATTTTTAAACATTTCAGTACCTCCAGTGCTCTTAAAAAATACAATAAAATATAGGGGTTATATTTCTTAAATATTTAATTAAAACTGAGCAATGTAAACAAAATTTCCAATCATTTAGTGAAAACGGCATCCTTCTATAGGTTGTTGTTTCCAAGACTTCATTGTTAAAAGAATTGGCCACAAACATATAAACATATATAGATAGTTGAAATGTTGTTATATCCTTACTGACGTGACGCGAAAGGAATATGATAAAATTAAGAAAATCATAGCAAAAATTTTGTTCATAACTTTACAAAATTACCCAAGCCAACAGTAGCTTTTGAAAAATCGAGATGAGATGAGACGAGAAAGAATCCTTCGAGAATCAAAACAAGGCGAGAAAATCTTATTTCTCGTCTCATCTCGTCTTGTGGAAAACAATAGTTGGAGCACACTGTTTGAAAATAGCTGCACTAAATAAAACAAAATAAGGTTCAATATCTGGAGAAAATTGTGATTCTTATTCTTCGTAAAAAATAATAATAATAATAAATAAATAAATAAATAAATAAAGAAAGAAAGAAAGAAAGAAAGAAAGAAAGAAAGAAAGAAAGAAAGAAAGAAAGAGAAAGAAAAAGTAAGGTCACGACCCATATGTGTTCCAATTAAGATTAATTTTAAAAAGGGAGAGAGAGAAAAAAAAATAAGCTTAAATGTCAGAGCCTGGAATCAGGTAAGAGATAATGCACTGTAAAGTCAGATTACTACTAGCAAGCTTTCCACGTGTTCGAACTCAGGCTATCGATTGTATCTGCTATATAGTTCACTGAGGTTAATATTAGCAATGATAGAAAGGAATTGAAATGAATTTGTAGTTTTACGTCCAACGATTATGCCCTTAAGACTGACGATGAATGAAAGTAAATGGTAATTAAATAATTGGAGGAGGGAATGTGGAGAATTCGTGAAAACCTCGAGAAAACCTACGGACACGATATTGTCCTTATAAACTCATGAGGCTGGGGATCGAACCAAGAACCCTTCGCTCACGAGCTGAACGTTTTACATTAGCCACCATGTCCCCTAATGGCAGAAAGGAAGAGGAATGTGGATGTGAGGATCGCGCAAGGGCAGGTAAACTTCGACTGCTACTCTCTTCTCTTCCGTAATACACACGTGGTTCGAAATTGACAAACTCACTGGAAATATTTAATATAATTAAACCACTCTATCAAGTGTAAGGGTTAGCGTTTAATTTCTTTATGGAATTGTTAACATCCTCACAGCTTGGAACTGAAATTTTTCAAGAATGATATGATGAATTCAACTCACTCTCCTCAACTCAAAATAATAATAATAATAATAAGTGTTCTGTGATAATTTTTGTTAATTTAAGACTTGCAATTATTTCCTCTGCAAGGAATTAAAACCAGTAAATAATAAAGTATTGAATTTATTTTCCAGCCCCCCTTCATTTCTTTCAGAGTTTCCAGTGGCGGATCTAGTCCGGAGCCGGGGGGCCTAGGCTCCCCAGTTTTTAAGTGACAAAAACAATTTAAGCTATTGTTTATATATTTTTGATGTTCATAGTAAACTCATGAAATACCTATCATAGTTTGGGTTCTGGCTGCCAGCCGCCCCCCTCCCCCCAAGTTTTTACGTTCTAGATCTGCTCCTCAGAATGGACATAAATTTTCTAAAATTCGTTCGGTTTTGATTCAATACAATGCACATTTTCGTTGACTCTTTTCCGTAATACCCGGTGCTTTGGATTAAATCAGTGAAGAATGAGCGGTGATTTCAGACCCTTACGCGTTATGTCGGGACGGATTCCACACTCACCCTCAACTTTAAAAATCAGTTGTACAATACAACTTGGAAATTAGAATACAATAATTGGAGTAAAACACACTGTAAAGAATCTAATCTTATACTTTTACACAAAAGGTAGTTATCTTCGTGATTAGTTGAAAGAAAATGTGAATATGCTAAATGTAATAGCCCGTTCCGTTACAAAAACCTCTTCCCTCAGATGGTACGTCCTATGTGATATATTATTCGTTCTCAATGTCATTTGTTTCTAATTCTGTTATTCCGCAGATAATTCAAATAATTTATTGCTTTGAGCATATGTATTTGACACACATAATGGTCAATGCCACTTACAGCGAACTGAGTTATTAGATGGATTGGGTTGTGATCGAACCACAGAAGAATATGTAAGTAGTTTAATTTCAAAATGTACTTGAAGTTGGCAAGCGAACCTTGTTTGGTATGTATCATTGGACTGAATTACATTGGAATGGTTAACCTTCTTTTCGAACTTACTCGAAAGTTAGAAAATGTGACACAACACTGTGCTCATCCGAGCAGGTTATTTATGCTCTCATATTTTTAATATATGTTTATTAAATGATTCACCATTTTGATTCCTCTGTAAACTTGTATCCATGGTTTCTAATTTCAGAAACGATAAAGTGAATATTGGTGAAAATCGAATTAATATAAGCAAATGTTGCAATATATTAAGGTAGAGTGTTCAAAATGTTAGGGGTATGTGTGTCACTGTTAGGAGCGTGTGTATAGTTGCTAGGAGAAGATGCGACCTGAACAGCGTATTTTTTAAATACAATACATAAATATAACAATAAATAATCTGTTCCAGCAGAAGTGTCAATTATTGGTAGCCATGAACGATATAATTCAACCGCCAAATTTTCGTTTTTGTCGATTTCTCGGAAACTACGCTTCACAATTCATTCTTAACCATGTAATTTTGGTAAGCTCTATGCAATCTATCAAGTGATATACTTCTTATCTATGGACAATATTTATAGTTAAATACACATTAAATTTGAGAGTTAATCATAGCTTTGGGTCATGTCTCATAACTAAATACCAGAGATGGAGTGGGTCAGTGGGTCAAGTGGGTCAAGTGGGTCAAGTTTTCTGAGTGGGTCAGTGGGTCGTGGGTCAACAGCATGTGACCCACTGTGACCCACCACCCACCATGACCCACTGTGACCTACCAAACACTGCGACCCACCACCCATTGTGACCCACTGTGACCCACTGCGACCCACCGATTCAGTATCATCTACCGACCCTCTCTGCTCACTGCATTGTAGACAGTATCTTCTGAAGACTGGTAAATTTGTCTTCGTTTTACTTTCAAGACCTTCATTTCCCTTCCTTTTCCACTTGTTTCTGTCTACTTCCTGAGGTGAGCATATCTAACCAAGTGAAAAAAGAACTTCAGGCACTTTTGTATATTGATATTTGAAATTGTAATAATAGCAATAGGACTTACACTACAACTTGGCTTTCGAGACCTGTGAGTTTTTAGAGCTAACTACTGGAAAAAATACATTTTTGAATCACTGTAATATATAAATTATTATATAAAAAATTCAATGTAACTACGTGTGCCTGACCATCACGGTCAAATTGCAAAGTCAAATGAAATTACTTTTGGTATATAGTTATTCCTTAATCCAAATTGGGATGTTATATTGCTTTTATTATAATGCATAATATCCTAAGGAAGTAGTGAGGATCCGAATTTTTGCGGAAAAAAATGAGTATCTCGCAAGCCGTTATTAGCTTGAGTGTATTAACTCTTTATTGAAAATGAACAGAATGTGTCCTAGCATTTTTTTAAATTCTCCTTTATGTGGGGGAGGGGCACTTTCTATATATGGAAAATTGGTAGTGAGTTGGTTTGTAAAAATGATCGAAAACGATCGATGTTATTTAAGAAAAAATCAGAAACAAAAAATACAATGCTTGGCTTCATATGTCCATTGCTTTCTGCTATAATAATTGCTGAAGCTTATGTTTATTATATGGAGCGCTTACAGCACAAAGCAATCAACACATAAAGTTGTGAGAAAAATAGGCATAAAATTTGTACTGTAAGCTTAATTACACAGAAATTTGAAGTTTGGATTGTACGCATAATTGTATGGAAAATTTTACACTTTTTTTCCCTTTACGTTGGTCTACTTACTTTGATTTGGAACTTTGAAATTTCGTCCTTTTTTCCACTGAAAAGTATTGATAATTCAACAAGGAAATAATTATACTATGATAATTTAATTGAAATTCATCGTAATTTGGAACATGGCAAACAGCAGTGTGGTAATTGAAGGGGAAGAAGGAGGGAAATTCCCATTCGCCTCTGAACACTTTCCAGGAACCTCGTTCCCTTTCGCTTTCTAGACGGGAGAGGGAACTTGCTAATGGTATCAAACCTTCATGTGTAATTACAAAAATTAAATTTATAAACAAATAAGAAATCATCAATCAGTTTATCAGGCTTTTTATTGATAATTTGTTCACAAGATTCCCTATCAAAAACGTGGTAGGGTAAGTTTCTGTTCTACATGGGTCGACATTGCCAACTGACATGGTCGATATGGAAAAGATGTTGTATGGTGATAGAGAGATGATACTTCTTGCTAAGTATTTCAAACCTGACCAAGAAAAATCGTTATCAGACTAAAGTCTAACAAGTAAATTGTCGATGAGAAGTTGCAGAAATCGGGTAGAAGTATTATCAATTTCCACGACAGAGTGCGAACGGGGATTTCCCCTTATGAATTTACAGATGACTGATATTAGAAATAGACTAATGTAAGTGCTCAAACATTGTCTAACTTGTTGCTCATCAATGTTAATGGACCACCGCTAGACAAGCTCAAAGTAGACGAGCTAGTTATTTCTTGGCTGAAGGATGGACATCATTCCACTGCGGATGATTTACCGCCAAAAAGTTATCAACAGAAAATAAATTGGATTTCAGATTTGTTTTAAGGTGGAAAATTACGAGTTACGGAAAATGTATACTTGTATTACTAATGGCTTATTTGTGTTATTCAACTTTGTACCTAATTTTTAATAAGTCTCTTCTTTGCTTTAGGTAAACTACTTTGAATAAATATTCATAATAATTGCAAGTGTGCATATTTGTAACTTAAATTTAACGTGATGTTTTAGTGATTACACAAATTATAATTATGAGCATACTTTATGGAGATGCTCTCACAGAGGGTACCCGAGCACCTTTATACCCTATGAACAATTGATTTTTCAAGTCTTTTGTGAGAAAAATACTGTGAACTGAGAAACCATTACCTTTGCCATATTCTACAGGGGTATTTTCTTGCGAATAGAAGTTTCTTGTGGAACGCGTTGAGAAATTAACACTTGCAAGAATACTCCCTTAGTACAAGTATATTTTAGGCACACTCTAATTTCCCCCCACCTCGAACTGTTTCAATTTCCTCACTGACAAACACTTTACCATTTTATATCATAAAGATCAGATCCACCGTTATCCTGACAGAGTGGTGCTTGAGCGATTGACTAGAAATTCAAACTCCGATTAGTTACAATTTCACAGTCATGACAACCATGATATTACAAATGTAAATAAACTCTTTCGTCAGTTCAGAAGAGGCCGTGGATCGTGTTCAGAGTTGATGACGATGGATTTTGGTGAGTCAGAATAGGTCAAAGTGGATGAGAGTGGTTCATGGTGGGTCACAGTGGGTCATGGTTGGTGATGGGTCATGGTGGGTCATGGGTCAAAGTGGGTCATGGGTCAAAGTGGGTCATGGTGGGTGGTGGGTCAGTGGGTCGTGGGTCACGGTGGGTGGTGGGTCGTTTTCATTGACCCACGCCAACTCTGCTACATACTCTCGTCTTGCTAGTGAGAGCTTCGTGAAGGTGTACTTCAGTTTCAGTCTCGCCTCGATAGGTGGAGTAGATTTTGCTCAGCATCATTTTTTAGTTTACAAAATAATTAGTTTTCTCAATTTTCTCAAAAACTACGCACGAGCTTCTGTATTTGTTCAATCATATTGTTCAGCTCGGTAAGATCTGTAATTGCTGCATGCCAGATCTTTGGAAATTTATTTTCGTCAAACACTAACGATATTATGGAACTGAAAACAGCTTACCGAATATGATGAATCTTCAACTATCAAATTGAATATACAAATTAGATAATTACTTTAATAATTTATTATTTTTTTCAACTTCATTATATTCTTACATATGATTTTTTCTATCATTTATCAGAGCCTATTTGAGAATAATTGCGACTTCTTAAAACCATTATTTCCTGATTATGTAGCCTACTATTCATGAATAAGGAACCTGTGTCAGCCATTAAAATCACACTTTATATCATTTCGTGTATAAGGTTTATAATTAAATAATTTCATATAAAAGGGTATTTCTCCGAAGATCAAGATCTCTCGAATGGTTATAAATTTGCCGAAAAGAGAATCATTCCTTCAACTCGATAGGGCTGTTACCCTTTATATATAGCTACTGAGAATAATGAATTGCCATATCTGAATAAAAGTTTTCTCATAAATAAGCAAGTCACATTTATTTTGAAGGGATATTTTACCGATCCATATGATCTCTGTTGTATACCAAAATGAAACCCATTCTCTAAGCAAAAGTAGAAGAAAACATTTGTGAAACGCAAGCGTGTCATCCATTCAATACCTGCAATTTTGCGATTTCCCAAACCCAAAGAACAATTAAAGGAGAGAAAGGAGGGAGTCTACTCAGCGGTGGTCGTCGAGCACACCTGGCGGCCAGCCCTTCACTCGTAATTACCGTTGACAAGCGAATAAGCAGCAAAAGCAAAACAAGGCGGTCCCCTTGTTTGTGTACTGAGCCGATCCGTGACAACCAATTATCTGAGGGCGCAGCTGTGGCGGCTGTTTTGGATACTTCACTCAGACATTAATATTGAATTCCTGCCTTCACCTTTTGAAATTATACCCTCACATATAAACAAATTGGGATGTCAGAAAACACCGTGGCAGGTGCTCCTCTCTGTGGCTCTGTCCGCCTTTGATCAAGTTTTCACTAGGAATGATCAGTTGTGTCAGATTCATCCGCCCGAATAGTGATGATTGTGAGTATTGTGTCTGTTTATCTACTGAACGGGTCTTCCCCCAAGCGCACCCCTTTCCCATATCTATACCAGTTTCATACAATTAAGGTGGCGGCTCGTTTACCAATTGAACATTACACTCACAGGATTTTCTCTTTCACTCCCAATAGCAGAGATTTTCCTCTGAGAATTAGCTATAGAAAAAGCGTTTGAATGGCTGTGGAAAATGTGATGCGATTGAGAGCTACTACTTTTCCTAAGCTTTTCTCAAGGTAAACAGAACAGGAAAGCTGGGTTGGCAGAGTTTGTTTTCTTCTGTTGCTAATGATTTGTTCATACAGTCAAAATACTCTTTTCTATATATTATTAGATTACTATTTTTACAATTGTTCCAATGTGAATAGCTCAGATCAATTGTAGTTTGATAGAAAATTTGGACATTTCAAAATCACTCTCATCAGCGTCAGAGTAAAATATAAAGACATTTTATTTACGGAGGACAAAACTGAATTTTTGAAAAATAACCAAGGTCAACGATAAGATTTCTGTACGGCTTTATTTGCCAAATACAGTAGATGTACTGTACCTTATGAACAGTTAGTACCAGTGGTCGAAGTGAGACGGTATGCTGTGGTATGCCATACCGCCTCTGGTTTTTCAGTAATGAGGACATACCGTCTCTGGTTTTTCAGTGATCAAGACAATATTTAAATAACAGATATGTTCAGTCAAAATCATAATAAAACATACCGCCTCTGTTTTTTTTTTTTTCACTTCGAACACTGGTTAGTACAATATGAAAACTAAAGAGAAAGTTTTATTCAGGGTTCTATAGGTACAATTACTCATATTTTATTTTCTCTTTTCAATACAACCTGATTTTCAAACAGGTTTGATTAGAACATCCCGTTTTTGAAACAAGAATAACAGTTGAAATCTTACTTCACATACCACTTGTTCTGTTCAACTCCTTGATAGTGATGTGATGGTGATTTAAAGTGAAGAGTGCAGCGGGTTTCGTCTCAGTAGACCAAAGAATGAAGCCGAAACAAAATAGTTTTCGCTGTAGTAACATGTTGCTATTTAAATAGCACTATAATGTAGTTATATGAAATTTCTAGCTTTCAACGGAGCAAAGAATCTACAAATCTGAAGTTTCTTTTCAGTTTTACGTCGAAACAACTTGAAACATATGAAGTATTACACAGAGCTCCTTCGTGGCTAAGCGGTTAGCTTACGCGTCTTTGGCACGGGAGACCCGGTTTTCATTCATGGCGGGAGCTCATGTGGTTCGGATTCCATGTTAATCAGTAGGCCCACGTCTTATATAGCCTCGCTGCTGAAAGGGACGCTAAATACAAACTCAACTCAATGAAATATAATACAGATGCAAATCAGGGCCGGCGCTAGCAGTTTTGCCGCCCTGGGCGGTACTTTCAAATGCCGCCCCTTTAATCCGCAAACCTTATTTTGACAGAAGACGTTCAGGTATTAAAAAAAGTAAGATACCATATTTAAAAACATATATGAAAATGAAAATTAAACAAAAAATTGAACTACCTCTCTCGAATGCTTACGTAATATTTAAACAACTCCATACATGACACAATATTCAGTATGCTTGATTTCGCTGTACGTGATTTACAGCAGGGCATACAGAGTTTTTTATGCTTTAGTCCGACTAAGAATTTTAATTTTTAACTTTATTTTATATCAAAAGCTGTTTCCCATGTAGCTCAAACTTTTTTTTAAAGCTAACACAATCACGTCTAGAAGTTTGTAATAAAAATAGATCTTATATTTTGTTATGTGGATCTTCAGTAGCTTCATTCTCTGGCTCGTACTGAAATCGTCTCTTCTTCTTTTGACTTCGAGCTTGCACTGCATTACCTATCTGTAGGTCATCCATATCTAATGCTGATGCCAACTCCATCGCATCAACTAAGTAAAGTTGAACTTTGCATAATTTCTGCTCCTCTCAAAGTCCTTAGATATATTTTGAAGAAACCCGACTGCATCCAACACATGGATACTTTTGTTTGCTATGTTTATGTGGAGTGAAAAGTCATACCAGATAACGAGTGAGCAAAGGTAAGTAAAGCCACGCAGCTGGTTTGCTATACACAGAGCATCATGGGCGATCATTTTATCTATTCTATTGTCCTTGCTTATTTAAAGTAAGGTATCATAAACCTCTATTTGATATCTAAGTGGAGTCAGAGCATCAACTCGAATCTCCCATCTTGTGGTACTGAATGGTTTTAAAGTGAGGCTGCTAATATGTTCCTTCAGTATGGCCCAACGTTGAACTGACAAAAAGTCATAAACTTTCTTTTAACTATACAAAAAAATGAAACGATGGACTGAGATGTTGTGACCGCATCGTTAACGTCAAAGTTTAGTAAAGGAACATAGAAGGCTTGGGGATTTATTTTTGCTCTTCATATTGGAACTATTGTCATATCTTTGGCCCTTCATGTCTTCGATAGAAGTTCATTTCTTTTAGGTGTTTAATTATTACTTCTACCAGTGATGTCTTTTACTGGTACGAAACCAAGAAATTGTTCGCAAATTTTTACAAACCATTCTCCATTACTGTATGTAATTTGTACAAAACGAACGACCCTTTGCTCTGTACCAGAAATATTTGGTGTACAGTCTAGCATTATGGTATAATATGTTGCAGCTTTCAACAAAAAACAGTATTTTACTTTCAATTTACTTACTAAGAATTGGAATAACATTTTTTGATATCTTTTCCTTACTAATGGTGGTATTTATTTTGTCCTCCCATGGTTCTTTTAATGTGTTCATCCATGACGCTGTCAAGCTTGTATTGCTTAAACATAAAAACCATTATATATATATATAAAAGACATAAAAGATATATATATATATATATATATATATATATATATATATATATATATATATAAAATGTAAAAGACACTTGACAATCTTATCCGCCCTAGCTGAAAATCTTATCTACGCAGCTGCAAGGAAAATCTTGAACGAGATACCTGTGGCTAGTAGTTTCATAATTGGAAATGAGGGAGAATGCTCTGAATTTCCTGAGTGAGTATTTTCCTGAATGTAAGTGAAGTAAGTTTAATTACATTCTCAGAGAACACAATTTTATTTTTCCATGTGGGACTATTACGAAGCCTTATATTTTAATAGTGTTCTTTTCTTTTTCAAATTTTGCCGCCCACTAGACGTGCCGCCCTGGGCGGTGGCACGGCTCGACCCCCCCTCGCGCCGGCCCTGATGCAAATGAAGCAAATGAAGCAAATGAAGCAAATGAAGCAAATGTATAGCCTAATGAACTGTGTGCAAATGAAGCAAATGTATAGCCTAATGAAAAGTAGAAGTGAGTATGGCGAGCTTCTATCATTCAATTAAACTCACATATTTTTAGTATACGGACAAAATCTCGCAGGCGAAACATCACCCAAAACCTCACGAATCAAAACCTTGTCGCCCAATGTAAATGAGACTAGAAAATGCTAGTGTTATTAGTGTCATCAAGTATTCTGCCTTTCGGCAAGTCCTGGGACTAACGAGTTATTATTATTATTATTATTATTATTATTATTATTATTATTATTATTATTATTATTATTATTATTATTATTATTATTATTATTATTATTATTATTTTAGATTTGGGCCTGGAAATATTTCTTACACGCTTCTTGGTCTTCAGCTTCCTTTTCTAACTCCCAATATTTTCTTCTATTGGGACGTTAAATCGATTGTGTATACATATATATATCTGACTGTTTTTGGTCTGATAACTCTAGATAGACGAACAGATGGACACGGACGGACAAATCGTTCTATAAGATTTCCGACATTTATGCATAGCATACTTTGGAAGTTTAATAAAAGTGCGATTACGTGTCTTTATGCTACAAGAATTTTAATTCGATGACAGTGCCAAACAATGTTAGAAACAAAATGTTACTTCTAATTGTGTATTCTGCAAACAAAAGGAAATCATATAAGGTTAGAATAATTTCTGTGTTTGGTGGTGCTTGACCTCGTTTGACTATATTTGTATATGAGTCATAAAGCTGCCAAGCGGAGGGTAAGACTGAGATGGCACTAGAAGATAAGAAGTGCTACACTAGAAGATAAATTGTTGGGATACGAAACGAACTGTGTCCAATACATTCTGCAAATCAAGTTGTGATAGATGGTTTAACTACATTCTCAAAAGAGGGGCGTGGATTTTAAATACCTCTTGTCTATTCTTATTCTTAAAATCTATTTGAACAATTGGTGGTTGTTATAGGATCATATGTTTTCATACAGTAGGGAAAGGGGGAATAGCTCATCTATTTCTGTAACGCACCCGTTGTTTCATGAGAAGAGAATGGAATATATACATATATTGTAATGGAAACAACAACGAGAAGTGTATAGACACTTGTTGTCATGAAGAATAAAACCGTAATAGATAGCAAGAGGCGGTTCTTTGATATGGATTCAGTATCGGCGGTATCCTCTATTTCCGCCATTATTATTTTTACGAAGACAAAACGCAGTAGAAATCTGCTAGGACTCCCAATTTGAATTCTGATCCCCTTACAGCAAACGGTAATAGATAGTAATTTTCTTTATTTAATTAATCATTTTTTCATGTGGAGTGGCTCTGCATACCATAGTCGCTAACGCTTTTGCCTTTGATGCGAATACCTTGGTCCAGGCTCCAGACCAAGACGAATCATTTTTTTTTAAAATTCGAACCAGGGTGGTCTCAGGAGGGAGGGGGCGTTTACCGGGACATGTAAAAGTAGTAGAAAATGGCTGATATTAGTGTCGAATTCATAGTTTTCGCGGTCGCTGAGATCAATGGTGAAACTCAGATCGCATTAACTTCCAAATTCATCCCATTCGGTTGCGGGCAGGTGGTCAGTGGGGAGATATTGAGACATGTAAAAATATCCAAAATGATTGATATTAGTGTCAAATCCATAGTTTTCGCGGTTGCTGAGATCTATGTTGACACTTCCATTAGCGATGAGTTTCAAATTCAGCCCATTGTATGCGGCCCGGGGGTCACTGCGGGGGAGTTACTGAGACATGTAAAGATAATCCAAAATGACCGATATTAGTGTCAAATCCATAGTTTTCGCGGTCGCTGAGATCTATGGTAACACTTCCATTAGCGATGTCTTTCAAATTCAGCCCCCATTGGCTAGGGACCAGCGTCGTTTTTTTATTTAAAAAATTGAACCAGGGAGTCCCATGGGGCGTTTAGCGGGATATGTAAAAATAGTAGAAAATGATCGATATTTGTTTCTTTCGTTGTTCAGTTTGTTTACATAGATATTTTATCTGACCCTTGCGAAGAATGGGTATTTCAGCTAGTTCTTAAATATTTTTAACATACTTTTCCGAAAACTAACAATCATTTCTGAAGAAAGATGACTCCTGAGAAAATGCTTTAAAAAAAAAAAAAAAAACTTCATTTGGTAGGAAATTTTTACTCCTTTCCAGTTGGTCCAGCTTTTTCTTTCTAAAGTTAACCGTTTTCGAGAAATTAGCGGGAAAAAAAAACAAATGAAAGTACCTCTTTGTCTGCCATTTTCCCAAGGTGACAAGTCGAATCAGTGAAAGTTTAGTATGTTGGTGAGGAAAACAGCTACAACAATTCTATGAAGAAAAAGTTTATTATATCCTCTGTTAATACCTAATTCGATTGGCCTAGCAACTGAAGCTAGTGTAGCAAAGCTACTACCATTCAAGTCGATTGACGTTCTATTTCGGTCATTTTTGACATATTTCATTAAGATTCATTATTTCATTTCTTTAAAATCTTTCTCTGAAAGCCCTTTAAGAGCTTAAAGGAGTCATGTCCCGATATTGTAAATAACTTTTATATAAAAACAGTGTTAACTTTCACCCTACTTAAACGCACCCGGAAACTTATGTCTTTATTTTAACTTTGGTAATTGGATTTGATTCCTTTGTTCTCTGAGCCAGTCAATTTGTATGTTTGTCAGTCTGTCCCTCTGTTCAACAATAACTTGCCCAAATCTTATTTGATTTTAATAAAACGTTTTATATGTTTTCTATCACTTGCACAAATAATCTTTTCGTTTGTGGTTGCAATCCATCAAAAAGAAAGGAATAATGAACAGGTAAAATTCACTCCCTGTTGCAAATTTCTAAATATACATTCAAAGTAATGTTCCAACATTCGTAAATATTATTCGATTTTGATAAGCCAGCGTATATCTTCTTTCTGACATTTTGATCATCCCCATTCGTTACAATTGAAATCAAAGATTACTGCATAAAAGGAGTAAGCCCCATTAAAGTTTGGAATTTCTTTTTTTATAATATAAGAAAATAATTTTCTTTAACAATGTTCGTCAAAATGATTTGATTTAGATACAATAAGGTTATTACTATATCTACTTTGAGACTTCACAATCATCCCCACTGCACTAAGAGCTTAAATGTACCCCCTGCCTAGTGTTTTAAAAGTTCCTCAATAACTTTCCTGAAAATAATTCGATTTCTGTACATACAGCGGACTCTTTTTAATTCGAACTTTTAATCGATAGTTCGAACTAAAGTCTATTCCCCTTGAAAACTGTATTAAAAACAATGTCAAAAAATCGTGGATAAATCGAACTTTTGAATCTCCTGTTTGGATAATTCGAAGTATTTACAGTGGAAAAATTTGTAGTGTTCGACAGATTGCTAACAGAACAATGTAATTCCAACTGGTTTTTATTTATATGTTATGTTATCCAGAGGCGACCACGGGAAAGAGAAAGAATTATTTGTTGATACCACCTCCCTCTCGCTCTAGAGAATCTGGCAGAAGGTGGTTGGTATGAATCTCTTTTCCTTCTCAATAACCTGGAAGTGTCCATTCTTTCTATAGAAGTGTGAATGACCTTGAACCCTGTCCTCCACTAGCAAATGACTTGTGCGAGACATTTGTGCAATTCCAATTAACTGAACTAAAAGCAGTGACAAAAATGTAAGCAGATTTGTTAGTGATCTATTGGTGTGCATTATGCACAATGTCGAATTGCGGAGGGTATTCTAATTCTTTACAAAAATGTGGTGCTTTAAAAGGTAAGGTGCACTGCATGTTAGTTTTTCATATACAGTACAGTTATTTTGTTTCCTTGATTTTACTTAAAAATGAGAGTTTTTGGTTAATTCGAATTTTGTATAATTCGAATTTTTTCCTGTCCCCTTAGACTTCGAATTAAAGAGACTCCAATGTATTATGTACAATGTCCTCAGCTTTTTTCAGGCTTTTCTTTTTGGAATTAAAATCAGTTAAGAATAGGGTGAATTTATTCTAATAAGGAATACATTTACACTTCCAATTTGGATTTTTTTTTAAAAAAAAATGTATTCCAAGATAACTTTCATAAAAATATATTAGACTTTTGTACTTCATGTCGGTAATTATTTCTGAGGCATCATAGTCACTATCAATATTCGAGTTGAAAATCAATTAAGAATAAGGGGATAAATTTATCTTAATCAAATTTAAAATTAAGATTTGATTTATAATACTTTAGAACGTGCATGCTTTTGAATTTTTCTCACAATCTCTACTGCTCGGAGTTGAAATCACTCTAAAACGAGTGGCAAAATCATTCCTTCCCTTAAAATATGTTGCATGATAACGTCCGTAAAAATATTCAATTTTGGTGGAATATGGCTTATTTCCATCTACACAAATAGGAGTTAAAATGAATCAATAATGACAGAATGAATCTGTAACTTCTCCACATATCTTTCTCAATTTCGGTTCGGCGAAAGTTTTATTTAAAAAACGAATTTTAGGACAATAGTCTGTTTTCCTCGAAATTACAGACTTATTATAATTGTTTAGAGCTTAACTTACCCAGAGGTAAGAGGAGGAATTTATCCCATCTTGCGAAAGCATTTTAACTACAAATGTGCGGTGAATGTGTCCGGGATTGGACAGAGTTTTATAACTTTCCTTAAAAAGTACCAGGTTTAAATGAATTATTGCAAATCTTAATGAGATCCGTTGCTTACGGTTGAAATCACTTAAGGGCAAGAGGACAAAGTCACTTCAAGTTATGTTTCAGGTAACTTCAGTCAATAATAATAATATTTTATATTTTCATAAAGCAAAGTATGTTTTTTCTTGAAAGGAAGAAAACTACTGTACTGTTGATTGGGTAGCAATTGGTGGACGTTAAGGAAACACAATGTCAAACGTAAAATACTACTACTACTACTACTACTACTACTACTACTACTACTAATAATAATAATAATAATAATAATAATAATAATAATAATAATAATAATAATAATAATAATAATAATAATCTTTCTTTTAGGTAAGGTCAGTGACAAAAGTTCTTTCCGTTTGGTAAAGTTTATTTTGGGAATAACGATGGTAGGGCTGGAACGTACAACGGTAGTACGGCAGGAATATACAGAATATTACATTCTTGTTAATTTACTGAAAACTGTACTCAAACTGTCCTTTCATTCTGAAGTTATTTACGAAACTAATTTCATTAAACTTAAAGAACTTTTGTCGCTGATTGTACAATCCAAACAAGGTGTGAAATACTGTAGGAGTCGAAGAAAATTCACCTACTTAAAATATTTGGAGGAAAATTTCCCTAGCTAATGAATTATTGGAGGATGAGTAAGTTACATATTGTCAGAAGTTAGCAAAATTATAATAATTCATACATAATTAATTAATGCTTATTTCATGTCTAATTCCTGTCTCCGCCCACTTCAACTGTTGCGGTCTCACTCCCTGAATGCACAGCATCAGTAGTAAAAATATTTGTTTCGGTAGTACACTACTGAAAAACGCAAAACTTTTGCAGTAAGATAAAAGTTTTGAGCACTACTCATTCAATATGATTTTTCCCTTCACCTACATATTTCCATTTCCAAGCTACAGGTACAATAACCAGATACAGTCAAGTTCGGTTAAAACCTACCAGATGAACCAATGTACAGAAAAAGTAGGTATCCACCTACTTAATTTCATTTCTCAGAAATTTTGCAATGTGAGAGGCATTTTAAGTAAGTTTTCTGCAACTTGTTAGAAAACAACGTGTTAATTAAAGAGCTCAAAGAGTTATCGTCATGTCGCAGTTTTCAGTTAGGAAAGTGATGTCCGTGAGTATCCCTTTTGATTAAGACTTACCACGTCTGGGAAATCACTGGACGATATTTGTAGATGACATACGGGTGAACGTACTTACCTTTTTGTTTTCTTTCCTTCTTTTCCTTCTTGAAAATGTAAAATTTTTCTCTCAAGTTAGAAAAAAGTGTAAAACAATTTATTAATTTTACCGTAATAAATAAACGCCATGGTTCTGGATAATCCCAATAACATTTAAAACACAGTTCTGACCAGAAAAAAATAAATTATTTAATAACTATACTTTTTTTTTGTTTTTTTGTTTTTTTTAGTTTCAAGGACCTAACGTCCTCTTCATCAGACATTGAGAAAAGACAGATGACAGCAAATCTTATATCTTCCACAGCCGTTAGATTTGCTGTCATCTGTCTTTTCTCAATGTCTGATGAAGAGGACGTTAGGTCCTTGAAACTGTAAAAAAAAAAAAAAAGTATAGTTATTAAATAATTCATTTTGTTCTGGACAGAACTGTGTTTTAAATGTAATTTTACCATCATCAAGTAGATTTGTTTGTTTACTCATCTGTCAATATAAATTTAGATTCAATTTTTAAAAGCCATTTCTCACGCAATTTATGTATTGGATGTTTTAAGTTAATTTAACGTTGATATTTTTCACTGGTTAGGAAGTTCTACAGACAATCTAAATATTGTATGCGCAATAAGTATGTATTTCTTAGAACTTCATCAGCTACAAGGGTAAATCATAAGTCTTACAATATTCTGGTAACAACATATCTGTATTTATCACAGTACAATGAAAACAATTAACTTAAAAATAATGCACCTCGTGTTAGAATGACTGTAGCCATCTTCCTCCCACTTGCTCAATTCCAGTCGATACGACGTTTCGTCTTTAGAGACAAAGAAATCAGTCACTGATGTTTCCACCATTTGCTGGTTGGTGAATATTGTGATTTCAGGAGGTGCGCCATGAACCGAAAACAGGTAATAATTGGAAGGACCAAAGTCAGGAATCCATGCCAGATGTGGCGTGTGTTCGATCCCATCAAGGCTCTGAATTTTTTCTTTCGTTCTTCCAGCAGGGCAAGCTTTCGATTCAAGAATGCAGGATATTATTGGCGTAGTGCAGCATACATCTCCTCCAACTATTCGAAATGAATGGTACGACGGTTAGCAGTGAAGTCAAAGTGAATTACTCTCTCATAGTTCCAACACACACAGACCATGACTTTATGCTCGAGATGCCCTGTTTAACCGACCACTTGTTGCACTTCCTCAACTACTGTTTTTGTATATCTGAATTCCAGAAAGACACCGACTTTTCATCGCATTTGACAATTCGTTTCAGGAAACCACATCACACAAATTTTACAGCAGTTGCCTGCACACATCAACTCTCCTCTGAGTCTGAGCTTGGGTCAACTGATGTGGCACAATGCGGTGCCTCCTAATGATTTTTCTCAGGTTGTGAAGGTAACGCACTATTGGACTGGAACATGCCAAGTTGGTTTGACATTCGTCCCCTGGTAGTGAATGGATTTTCCTCAGTGACGTGTCGTATGACCTCAGAGTCAGTTACCCTGGAAAGGCCAGTCATTAGCTGATCTTCGAAATTTTTATAACCTGACGAAATTTCAAGAACCAAAGAGTTGCTGTACTGTGGTTCACTGTACCTTCCCTTCTTACATTACAAGTGTTTTAGATTGCTGCCACAGTGTTAATGTGTTTTCACATGATACCGGCAAAGTCGTCTCCGGTCCTGGTAATGCCGGAGCCGGCGTGCTTTGCACACGAGGCCGGCAATACCGACGCTGAAAGATAGTTTAGGACATGAAACATGAGTCAAGCTATGCCTTGTTATACTTACAAGGGAAGAGAGGAAGATTATATATCGAAGTGCAAGATGGTTTATATACCAATCGAAAGCACTAATGATGCCTATAACGAAACTGTAATAAAATTTTCTGAATGCATATACTGTGCGAGTTATATAAATATACAGGGTGTCCAGAAAATCCGCTCCCACCCCTAGAAATCGCAAACGATGAGACAGATGTTAAAACAAAGAAACACGTGTTTGTTCAGTTTAAAAGTACAACGCATCAAAGCAAAAAGTGTTGTCCCAGAGTCACCCGCAGGGTCCCAGGCGGGTCCAACTCAAAAATTGCAAAAGTTAAAGGGGTTAAGTAACATATCATTGGAAAGCTGTTGGGAAATGAAAGAAGACGAAACAAGTCTTGAATCTCTAAAAGTGTCCTGTGCAAAATGGCGACAGGTCAAAATGTCAGAAAAAACGTCATTGTAAAGTCTATGGCCACCAAAAAAAGAAAAAGAAAAAGAAAGAAAGAAAAAAGAAAAGAAAAGAAAATTAAACGATGAGACAGATGTCAAAACAGGAAAACATGTATGCCATCTTTTCAAAAGTACAATTATTGAAAGTAAAAATATTTGTCCCAGGTTCCTTCATATGGTCCCACACGAAGTCCTATTCAAAATTTTCAAATTGCAACAGGGGTCAAGTAGCACATCGTTTAAAGCTGTTGTTAAATGAAAGTAGATGGAACAAGTCTGGACGCTCTACGATAATACTCTGCAAACATCTTGGGTTTTAGTTCTTCTTTCTGTAGTTGGGTTTGAGTTTATTTTCACTTTAATCTTGTACTTAACGTAAAGGAAATACCTCTACTGTGAGATTCTGCTCTTTGGGCCTAGTATTATCTAAATGAATAAAAACATAATAAAATAAAATTAAATTAAGAAATAAAGAAAAGAAAAGACATAACATTTGATATTTTTGAGTATAGAACTGACTAGTTAACATATAATGTACAACCATGAACATAAGTAAGTAAGAGATTTGAACCATAAGAAATAAAGACTCTTACTCTACTTATTTATGTTTATGACTATACAATAGTGGTACTTATGCTCGTTGTCTGAATTATCAATTATAAAATGATTCAAACAAAAAATATTCTTGCACCAGGAACAGTGAATACGTGCAAATGTCTCACAATGACAACAAGTACCGATTGCAAAATGGGAAGTGAATGCGCTCGGAGAATCGAAATGAAGATGTACACTCATGTCCAAAACTATTGTCGCATATCTATAACTGTCTTCTTGTAAGAATATATTTTGATAATAATTTTGTAGGGTACTCTTAATACTGATACTATGTGTATAATTGTAAAATGTATATTTGTGATAAATTTCATAGGAAAAGGATTATAAATACGAAAATTAGAATGAGTAAAACAAAATGTTGCTAAATGGACAAGAAAGTTTTATTTTCGTTTTACTGTTCTTATTTACTGCTCTTTTGAGATAAAATTTGCCACAAAATGTATTTGCCGATTATACACATACTAACATCATAAGAAATACCGTTCGAATTTGTTATCAAATTATATTCCTATAACAGCATATTTATAGACATGCGACAATAATTTTGGACATGACTGTACATTTTGACCGGAGGCCATTTTACACAGAGTAAATTTAGAGAGTCGGGACTTGTTCCGTCCTGTTTCATTTCCCAACAGCTTTCCAACGATATGCTACTTGACCCCCCATACCATTTGAAAATTTTGAGTAGGACCCCGCCTGGGACCCTGTGGAGGACCCTGGGACAAATATTTTTACTTCCAATCATTGTACTTTTGAAAAGATGGCATACATGTTTTCCTGTTTTGACATCTGTCTCACCGTTGAAATTTCTTTTCTTGGTGGCCATAGACTTTACAATGACGTTTTTGCTGACATTTCGACCGTCCGCCATTTTGGACAGGGTAATTTTAGAGAGTCGAGAATTGTTACGTCTTCTTCTTTTTTATATATTTTCTTCAATTTGTGTTTGTGCTGTGGTTTCGTCTAAAAATCTCCTCCCTCGCCTTGTCCTTCAAACAAAAATGAATGAATAATAAAATAAATAAAGCAAAAAAAAAAAAAAATTGCAAAGATAATAGTACTGTTTCGGTTAAACTTTCAAGTGCCGAAACTGAAAGGTTGTGATCTGAGCAATAAAATAACTTCTTCTTTCATTTCCCAACAGCTTTCCAACGACATACTACTTGACCCCCTTACCTTTTGCAATTTTTGAGTTGGATTCCCCTGGGGCCCTGCGGGTGGCCCTGGGACAACACTTTTTGCTTTGATATGTTGTACTTTTTAAATGATCAAACACGTGTTACCCTGTTTTGGAATCTGTCTAATCGTTTGAGACTCCTAGGGTTGGAAACGGATTTTCTGGATACCCTGTATATTAATATAACTCGCACAGTATATGCATTCGGAAATTTTTTATTACAGTTTCGTAATTGGCGTCATTAGTGCTTTCGCTTGGTATATAAACCATCTTCCACTTCGATATATAATCTCCCTCTCTTTCCTTGTTAGACGTAGGAACAAGAAACTTAGTACACGAAAGCTTTGTCTGCAACTTGGGTTCATCCATTATTTATCTGTGCGTCATGTAGAAGGTGCTTCTTACACGCTATATAAGAAATTACGCGAAGGCGATGGAAATTTTTAAATTAAAAATGAAAAATTAAATGAAATTTTTCAGTTTTACCTCCCACGGTTATGCCGGTTAGGCTAAAAGAGACGGCGATGATGGGAAATGAATGAAATAGTGGAGTGAAAAAAGTGGGAGGAAACGGAAGAATCCCGAGAAACCCTATGAGGACGGTGTTTGTCCCCCACAAAGTCCACATTTTAAAATTAGTATCGAATGTGTACACAAACTTCTGGTTTTCTAAAAGAAAAAATGGAAATCATATTCAACGCCAGAATACAGAAATGAGACTCTTTATTAGGGATGGCCAGATCCGGATATTTTGGGTTCCGGATCCGAGATTTCGGATCTTGGATCCCGATCCGATAATCCGGATTTTGGATCCGGATCCGAAATTTTGGATCTTGGATCCGGACCCGAAAAACCGGAGCTTGGATCTGGATTCGAAACTCCGTGTCAGAAAATTCGGGTGTTCCGAATCAGCAAAATTTTCGAAATTATTGACAAAGTGATTTTCATTCCTATGCTTAAAATAAGATTTTAAGACACTTTTGGTATCTGATCGTGTGACAGCCTTGTGTTCTCTTTATTCTGTTGATATTTGGTTTTTGTGCCTTAATATGTCACAATTACTCCAAATTTGATTGAGTAAAACTGTCGACTTTGGTGAGAGCAATCTCATTGTCAGATTCGAATTTAGTGGAAATACTTGACCGAAAAGGTAGTAAATCTTTTTTAAAGCGTCGTCCTGATGGAAATTTGTCCTTTGTTTTCTGTAACACTAGTCAAATGCTGGGATGAAACCTTAGTCTCAAGGCCAAGCTTCTTCATTAGGTTCAGGCTGCTTACTTTTCTAATTCTTTCTGAGTTATTGTGGTCACTGAGTGAGGCCATTTCCTAGTCGTGATGGGCTAGGCCATTGCTAATATAACAGCCCATAAAATATAGATCAAATCAAGTTAAGGAGCAACTTCCTTTTCTTGCTTTTGATGAGCTTTTTTTCTTTCTTTAAAAATACGTTTCTCTGTGACCGTACCACTCCAGTTAGAATTAAGAATTGTAGTAGAGATAAAGTTCTAAATGGCAATTAATGTATGAAAATCAATGTATTAATGTACTGTATGTGTATACAAAATACCATATGGAGCCTCGAGCAGTAACACGTATCTTTGTAATTAGTAATCCACTACTATTAACTCTGCATAGGTTGTATAAGGAGCTATATCATTCATGTAAACACATAGGCGGGTCCAGGGGGAAGGCGAAAAGTCGTTCGCTCCTACCCAGCGCCACCATAAACAGTGTACTTTAGTAGTAATTGGTGGCAATTTCAGATCATCTAAGTAATGTTTCACTGCTAGCATCCCCAACCGCCCCCTAAGAATCCATCCGCCCCCTTTAGGAGTTCGTTCTTTATTCCAAGAGTCTTTATTCCACCAATAAAAATAAGAATGTGTGAAAAAGCCACAAAAAAATCCAATTTTATTTTATTTTATTTTTACTTTTATTTTTACAAAGATCCTGGGAAGCATTTTTGCTTATTTATTTATTTTCAATCGCTTGACAGAGCTATATGCTCCATTTAACAAGTGGCAAGTAAAATAATGCATAAGCTAAATTACAAAAGACAAAGTATACAAATGTACAAATTTTACAATTCTAAGAAAAAATCTACAAATACAATACATAAAATAATGATAGGAATGCAAAAAGTAAGAAAGTATACGAATAATACAAATAATATGTACATACAAGAAAAATGAAAAAATGAAAAAATGATGAGGTAATGATGGAACTACAAGAGTGACTATTGATATATAAATTTCAAAGCACTTTGCTATAAATTAAATATTGTTTATTATAATAATTTCGAATTTAGAAACACTAGCATATATTACTCGCTTCGCTGGGTTGAAATAAATAATTTAAATGCACACTGATATTGCTCATTTTGGATCATTTTAATGTATGTCATCCCTCCTCATCCTTCAAGTGTCAGGGCTGAAAATGGACTTAAACAGCATCAGAAGTGTCACTGTTCATTTCGGTGACCGCAAGAACTATAGATTCAACAGTAGTATTTGTCATTTTTAACCATTTATATATATATATTTCCCCTACCCCCATGTTGCGGGCCATGGCATCGGAAGTGTCACCGTTCATCTCAGCTACTCCTAAAACTATGGATTCGACACTAATATTAGTCATTTTCGATCATTTTTATATGTTTATCCCCCGTCCCTACGTTGTACCCTCCCCCTCCCAACTATCAGCGCTGAACTTGGATTCAAAACAGCATCAGAAATGTCACTGTTTCTCTCATCGACCCAGAAAACTATGGATTAAACACTAATATCGGTCATTTTTGATCATTTTGAAATTTCTCTCCCCCTGCCCCTTCCTACGTTGCATCGTCAAACTGAATAGCCTAAATCAATGCCTTCCCCTAAAATCATATATGTTGAAAATTGATTGAGATCGGTTGGGTGGTTCAAGAGTGATGAAGTCACAAAGGCAGTTATTTTTATTTTTTTTTACATATATCTCCCCCTCCCCCTCCGCTACGTTGGCTCGTCAAAGTGAAACGATAAAAAAAAAAAACTCCCAAGACCCGACCCTCATATATGTTGAAAATTTGATCGAGATTGGTTGGGTGGTTCAAAAGTTATTAGGTTTTATTAGTTTTTATTTATACGTCTCCCTCCCCTCCCCCTCCCCTAGAATCTACCGTTAAAGTGAAATTGCAAATATGTTTTCAGATCCGAACCTCATGTATCTTGAAAATTTGATTAAGATCGGTCGGATAGTTCAAGAGCTATTAAGTTACAAAAATTGTCACTTTCCGTCTTATATAAATTGATTTTTATATATCTCCTCCCTTCCCCTCCCCTAGGTTGCACTGCAAAAGTGAAATGAAGAAAGCATCCCAGGCCCAAACCTTATCTATGTTGAAAATTAGATCAAAATCGGTAGGGCGGTTCAAGAGTTATTAAGTTTTATTAATTTTCATATATTTCCCCTTCTCCCCTGCCCCTCCCCTAAAACCTACTGTCAAAATGAAATGATAAAAAACTTCCCAGGTTTGAACTTCATATATGTTGAAAATTTGATTGAGATCGATTGGGTGGTTCAAGAGTTATTAATTCACAACCATAGTCACTTTTATTTTTATATTTATTGATTTTTATATATTTCCTTCTCCACCCCCTCCCCTACGTTGCTCCGTCAAAATGAAATGATAAAAATCATCCCAGTCCCAAACTTCATCTAGATTGAAAATTTGATCAAGATCGGTCTGGTGGTTCAAGAGTTATTAAGTTTTATTTATTTTTTCTACGTCCCCCTCCTCCACCGCCCCTAAGTTCTACTGTCAAAGTAAATAGCTAAAAACCCTCCCAGGCCAGAACCGCATCTACGTTGGAAATTTGATCGAGATCGGTCGGGCGGTTCAAGAGATTAACAGTCACAAACATAGTCACTTTCAATTTTATAATAGAGATTTCATTCATGAGGCATAGGAAAATCTATCTATATGCCCTTCGTAATTAACTGATTGTGAAGACTACACAAAATATTTGCTGGGTGCTGGCGACTGTTGATGTTGAATAATATTTGACCTGCTTATAGAAAATGGTATATGTAATCTCAGACGTACTGAATTTACATTTAATTTAATGTATTGCAAAAAATCTTGATCATTCACAAAATAATTAATCTTCTATATGTTAAAATGCAAGGTTTATACGTTTGTCTCCAAAGAGAAATTTATATGTTTGTCTCCAATCCTTTCGACAATGAGATTTATAAAGCCACAAGCTTTAGAAACGTGCCGTTTTTACTGACCGATTCCAAATTTTGTGCAAATTGTCCAGTTCTAATTGAATATTTAGAAAACGTGGCCATTATTTCTTTATTACATTTTTCAGGAGTACACTGGAAGTGTTGACATTTTTAAGAAACATCCTATTCTACGAGTTATACATTCAGCACCACATAATTTATAGGGAATAGTATATCTCTCAGGCGTTTGTTTCATGGCCAAATTATAAATGAAAAACGAAAGATAACCATTTCTTCAGTCTAAGATGAATCTTTATTATTTGGAGTGTTTTGCCCAATGAATACTGTATATCACAGACATTATAATTAATTGTGTATGTGATGTGCTTGCTTCTTATATACTGCAGGCAAGAAGAAAGAAAACACTGATCATACATGAATTAGAAACTCCAACTGGAAGTAGGCTCAAATCTTGCGAACGGTCCGAGATATTGAAAATATCTTCTCTTTGATACCCCTTGCCGATTTTTATCAAGACGTTCTTCACTTATTTCTGTAAAGAGACTTGTACAGATGTAGTGAGGAATGACAAGGAGATTCATGCTCATATGTGAATGATGTGCTGTGTAGAGAGCGCAGGTTCAGCTACAATAAAATATTTTGTGTGTACAAGCTACGAGTAATTAGCATAGGAATAGAAAATTCTGACGACAAAGCAGAACAAAATACTCTATTTAGTTTAGCTGACCTATTGTAGTTTTTAAAATACAAATAACAAAGAAATTTATGTTGAACACATTCTAACTCATCAATTTGAGTTTGAGAATAAGGGATCCAAATTTACTCTGTAAAAATGTGTAATACAAAGTTGTGATTGGAGAAATGCAAGTCATAGATTTTGTTGATCTTATAATAAATCATAAAAGTTTATATGATTCAGAAATTAAACATTTCAAACGTAAATTAAATGACAGTTTAGTAGGCCTATCAAATGTAATGCCCAAATCAACATCATTCTTACCCGACATAGTTCCATTGATACTACGAAATAATGATGTTTTCTGAACATCTTTTTCTTAGTAAACGTAATGACAGAGCACTTATTAATATTAAATAGTAAATTGTTAGGAATATTCGACCTGGCATAGTAGGTTAGGTCTTAAGTACTTACTAACTTACCATGTAAAACTGTCAACAATGACTAATTTTGAGCTGAATACTGAATATGAATTAATCTGAAATAATAAAAAATTTACTTAATGCTTGCTTACTTCTGAAAAACAGTTCTTAGTCGTTCCACCCAAGCCGACTGTGACGACTAAAATGGGCATGTGAGTTGCAGCAGTGTGTGTCGTTGTCCAGACAACACCTAAGATTGTAGGTTCAAATCCCATCCTATGGTATGAATATGTGTGTTCGGTAAGCTAGGCAATATGAGCTGTACAGTGTGTTTGGTATGAATGGGTAATCAAAGATTTGAGTGCATGTTAAAGAAAAGCGCCTTGCCACTCACTCACTTTAGCTAAACTGCAGAAAAGAATTAAGTGTCCGGCACTTCCGTTCGCATTGCATTTACTCATAAGAAAGCATTGCCCCTACAAAGCCGGAGCCGGCGGTAACTCCGGCATTTTCGGGAGCTTCTTCGGCAGCATTGCCGTCGTCGGCTGTTCAATACGTGCGCAACAGAGGATTTGATTACATTGAAACCGAGGCCATCACATTTATTGCCGGTATCGTGTGCAAATGCATTTATGTTTGAGTTTAAACTCACTAAATGGAACAGTCATCGTTCTTGCCACTAAAAACTGACTAAAGATACCAAGAAGTGACGGCCTCCATATTAAATAGTCCGCTTGCTACATTACCTCTTGAGCCAGTTCTATCTTGTACTTAGGGTTAATCATGGTGTATACGCGCGCCTTCTGTTTGAGTTGTGGAAATATTGGCCATTGGAAAGACTTATGGCTCAACTCTGTATTTCAGAATTATTGACATTTAGAAAGAAAATCGAATTACTTCCTTAAGGTATTCATAGCCTTTTTTTACGATGATCTAGTCCTTTAAAATGGCCGTCTCCCTTCCTAAGAGAATCCGCGGAGGCTCAGTGGTAGTGTTTTCCTCTGGTGCATGGGGTCATTGTTTCGATCCCAGCTCGCGCCAAGTGAGCTTTGTGGTAGACAAATGCCGGGTGTATGGATTTTCTCGAGGTTCTTCTGTTTTCTCTCACTTTATTTCTTTCCTTCATTTGTCATTATCACCGTCTCCTTTAGCCTAGTCGGCATAATCGTGAGACGTAAAACTTTAAATTTTATTTATTTTTTCTTCTTCTTAAGAACTATTTGTTCTTAATCTTACTAAATTATTTTTGTAATGCGCCGCTATTTTATAGCTGAACAGTCGCAATTACACGATTCTTGGAAGATGGTGAGAGGCATACCGGTCTGCATCAGATGATCTTTAAATTAAAATCTTTTCACACTTGTAGTGCTCAATTTATATCGCGGCTGTGGTTAACCGTTTTACTGTAAATGAAAAATAAATTGCAAATCGAAAATGCTAGTATTTAATTGGTTAGAACTCTATAAACAGCATTGTATTGTCGTAGCAGGTTTGTTGTGCGTCGACGCATAAAGATGTTATTAGGTACCCATCAATCCTCTGCAATACAACAACAAATAACAGTTCCAAATAATTATAACTACGTAAAATTTTGTCATAGGCTCAGCTATACCATGAAAACGCACTTACCACGTATTTCCAGGAACTAAGCCAAGACTTTGGCCCGGCACATCGGAATCGCCACCCAAACATGAAATGGTTCGGGAAAATCAACCAGAATGAAAATCAAGTTCAAGAGGTAATGTGAGGGGTAACAGCAGGATAAGTTTTATGCGATCAGAATCACTACGTAACAAAATAGAACATTGACATACCATTATATCGTATATCTCTACGTTAGTTTTCTAAGAATAATCTTAACAACCTCAAAATTTAAATACTTTAATTTAGGGACTTTATTTCATTATGATTATATGTATAAATTTTGTAATGAAGGTTTTGTTTTAACTATAATAATATAGCAGCAGTATATCATATTACAAATCCACATCTAGCATTGTATCTAGTTTTGACTGTAAGTACATTTACATCGCGTCCTGCCGAAGTAAATACCATATGCAGCTAAGTGGCAAATACCATCATTAATACATATACTTCACATATTTTCCATTATTTTAGAATAATTCTTTATAATTAACTTTCTTTTTTAAACACATATGTATATATTATAACATCAACTTTAAATACTTATTCTTCTCATTTTCCTTATATGTTACTAATTCTTTCTTCCTTAGTTTAAATAAACTTCTGCCACAATGCTTTATATGCCTGACAAGGACGGCGTATGTATTATAATGTATTTGTGGATTATTCTCAATAAAATTATAATACATTCTAAGCAACATAAATAAAACAGCATCATTAAAAGTTCCAAATTGAAGTTTGTAAATTTAGGCCATTTAGCAGTACGGTATTATATGTCTGAATTTTCGTTGAGGTTGTTTAGAATACCAAAATATAAGATGTTGACTAAATTTGATTAAAACGTAAGATTTTGAAAGCTGTATGTTACATTTTATTATTCCATGATTTTGAATTTGGCAGACAGATATGGGAAGAGAAAAGTCTCCCCCAAACAAATTCCTTTTTAGCACTTCATGTTTGTTTTATTTCCTTTACTTAACAAAATTCACTCCTAATTATATATATATATATTACCTGATACCGTTTTTTTGTTCAAAATTACATTTAACGATGAGAGATTTCCTTTATTTTATATATATTCACTTCAGTAATCTTCTAAACTTTTAATCTCACTTTCACATTTTCTTTATATTTTTATCGATTCGAAAATATTATTCTTTTTTATATGTATATTTAAGGTGCAGAACAGAATACATATCCCTACTTTTCTCAAAATGTAATGCGCTAGGTACAGATCAATAAAAGCGGCGCATTACAGACTCCCCCTTCTCTAGAAAAAATTTTATCACTTGATAAAATTTTTCTTCAAAATTTAATATATACAAAATTTACCTTAAATATTATTTTCAGGAACAATTAATCTTCTGTTTCAGGGTTATACTTCGTTAACAGTTTTTGTTTTTCTTCCTCTGTGCAATTGAACAGTTTTAAATTTCTTAAGTTTTGCGTTCCTGCATTACGATGATCTAAAGTCTTTAATACCGCACAGTTCCGTAATAATTTTATAACTTGGTAAGGTCCTACATAACATTTTAAATACTTAGCAGCTTCATTTTTAACCGCTGATGATAAAGGATGGGTCTTTTTCATAACCAAGTCTCCTTCTTTAAGAACAATAGCTCTATGATTCTTACACTTTAATGTTACTTGTTTTTGGTAATACTGGGTTATGGACTTCTAATATTCTATCAACCAAATCTAATGGATATAATTCCGTTGGCCAATTATACGAAGATTTAAATGAATCTATTGCTGAGTAGGATTGGAATAATTCTGCAGGTATTTGCTTAGTGGTTGTGTCTATTGAATAATTTAATAGATCTTGGATTTCTTTCAACTTCTTACTCCATTTACATTGATGTCCCGCACAATACAATCGAACCAATCTATTTAAATCTCTATGTTTTCTTTCAATAAGTCTATTTCCTCTTGGATTGTATGGCGACGTTTTAGTGTGCTTTATCCTGTGTTCCGTGCAAAATTTCTTCCATTTAAAGGAAAGGAATTGTGCTCCTTGATCCGTAACAATGACATTCGGATATGGAACCACATGAAAGTATTGCTTTTCAAGAGTTCGTATTATTTCGGAAGTACTTGCATTTCGCAGAGGATAAAAACATACGAATTTAGAATATACATCAATCACAGAGAGAATAAAATAATATCCGTAACTATTTGGTAATTTTCCTTCTAGATCCAGACACAATTTATCGTGTATATTATTAGCAGTTATATGATAATTCTCTAAAGCTATTTTCCGGTTTGAATATTTAGTCGCCGCACATTGTAAACAGTTTCTAATGAAGGAAATCATGTCAGTTTTTAGAGTCCGCCAATAGAATAATGATATGCAGAATGCTAAACATTTCTTCTGACCGAAATGTCCTTTTTCATGTATTCGGTGTACCAATGTTTTTGCCATTTCTTTCGGTATAACTAACAGCCAACTACCTCTTTTAACATTCTTAACAAATATGACTGAATTATGAAATTTTAGATATGGATAATCTGGATTCTGTTCTAATTTTCTTTTTAAATTTTGACAGTACAAATCATTATCTTGACCCTTCTTCAATTCATTATAATCAAACAACTTGGGATCTTCCTTGAAAATGAAGTATCCATATACTTGAAAAATGTCTTTTGATAAACTACTATTAAAGTCTTTTTGATTAGTTGGGGAATTTTCTCTCCCGCAGTCTTTGACCCCCATATCAATAGACCGCGACGTTAGTTTCCCGGGGTTGACATCACTGAAGTCTCTGCCATTACGCCACTTGTGGTAGTTGCAACATTATTTGAATTTACATTCTCTGACTGTTCAGATCCTCCAGGTGGCTGGAAATTATAATTACTCCAGTAATAGGGATTTTGGTACCATGGCGGTGGTGGACCATACCTGGGAAAATTCCATGGTCGTCTCCTGAATGCATTTTTAAAATTCCATCCTCTTCTACAATTTCCGTTTGTTATTAGTGACGCAGTATTATTTCCCAAATTTGGTAACGACTGCACACTCGTTGTTTCGGTTTGGACTCCAGAGTCAATTTTCACCCTTCTAGCAAAGTTTACCTGTGGTCTCTGGAATTGCCTACGGGAAAAGTTCCTAGAATCCATAATATTAGTAATATTTGTATCATTGTATTCTTGAATTTCCATTATTCTCAACATCAGATCATCTAAATTTTTATTCGGAGTGCTTCTTAATATTTTTGTTTCGTGACTGGGGAGGCTATTCAGCAACAAGTCTATCAATTCTTTTTCATCTGTGTTGCTACAAATTCTTTGATAAGTTTCGACAAGATTCCATGCAAAATCCGATAATGTTGAATATTTACTTCGATCGTACCGCATTAATTGCAATTGTCGCTTTTGGGCTCTCTCCAAACGTTCTGACAGATATTGCTTCTGAAAATATCTAACAAAATCTTCAAAAGTTTTCACCTTATGCTGGATGCTTCGGAACCAGGCTCCAGCTGTTTTAATTAAACACCTTGAGACTAACACCAGTTTTTCGGCATCACTAAGTTTGAATAAGGTCAACGTTTGCGTAAACTCATGTAGGAAGGCTTTGGCAGCTCCATTATATTGTCCATCAAACTTTGGAAAATCCCGTAAATCACTATATCTAAGTAGATTTCCAGGCTCCGTCACTAGATTCGTTACTTTTGTGACATCTAAATTTTCTTTTGCAGATTCTCCTTCTCTACTATTAGTTATTACTTCTCCCGATACATCACAGTTCTTTAAAATTCCTTCATTGTTGACATTCTCTTTTAACATTGACTCGCTAGGCCAAGGTATCCGTGTTTCTGTCGTAGAAGACGTAAGAGCTGGCTGCAATGCAGGTTAAATGTTCGTGTTATTTCCAGTCGACATCCCAAATGTGGCGTTCACCACAGATTCTCTATCTCGTTTTCCTTCTCCATTTCCACACAAATTCAATTCTTGAAAGCCTTTCTCTAGGGTCTTCACTCGTCGATCAACTTCTCCTTCCCATTTTAATAGCTTCAAACTGGTACGATCCAATTGGTCACGTTGTTGTTTTTGTTCGGATTCCATTATGGAAAGTCTGTGATCGAAGTCTTTCTGGTTTTGGACTGTCATTTCTACTTTAGTTTCAACCTCTTGAAATTTTGATTCTCTTTCCTGTTCTCTTTTCTTCATATCTTGTATTTCGTTCTCCATTTGTGTGAATTTATTATCTATACTTTCCTGTAGATCTCTTCTAAGATCAATCATGTCTTTTCTAACTTCCTGTAACTTCGCATCTAAATAGTAAGAAAATTTAGTAAAAGTAATGTCAATACTAGCTTCCACCGTAGCTCTAAATTCTTCTCGCAAACTGGAGCAGTGGTTACACACGTTTTCCATTGATTCTTTTGAAACTACACTTGCAGTTTCGTCTGTCTTATTCTTAGAACTTTCGTCAAGTATTTCTCGTTCCTCTCTCTCTAATCTATTTCTTTCATGACTTTCTCCTTTCTTCTTCTTTCTAACTGAGTTCATTTCTTCATCACTTTTAGTAACTTGTTTTCTATCTTTATCTGAATGACGACTATGTCGTGAACTATTTCTTCTTTTATGTACTTCTTCTCTCATGTGACTTCTATGTCTTTTCTTTCTTGTTCTTGTAGCTTCTTCCCTAGGAATAGCTCCATTCTCTTCCACGTTCTTTCTCTCCTTTTCACTATCACTCTTATTGGATTTATTAGACTTTCTCTTTCCTTCATCATGGTTATGTTTATTCTTATTTCTGGGTTTTGTGCTCATCTCTTTCTTCCCAATTTCGGCACTCTCATTGTTCTTACTAGACGGACCTGAATCTTCTTTTGACACTTCTTCTCTCTCAGTTACACTTAATGAATTCACTTTGTCGACTTCTTTCTCCTTTTGACTGCATGCATCGCAAATCCACACAACTGATGGATTACTCATTTCTTCATACTTTTGCTCATTGATTCCAACACATATAAAATGATACCACTCTTCACAGTGGTCACATTGAATTATTTTGTTTTTGTCTGCGACTTCCTTATTGTCCCTTTCATTACAGCAGACGCACACTATAGTATCACTACTAGAGTTAACAATTGACATCTTCCAATAATAGTTCGGAAGAGCCTCATCATCTTCCCTTTTCAAATCTGCCATATCTTATATATATGTATTTCCAGAATTTTCACAGAGTTTTCTTCATGTTACCCTCACATTTCCTTTTCCTTTTCATATGATAATCACCATCATCAAATCCTGATGACTGGGATCGCCATTTTCACACTTGTAGTGCTCAATTTATATCGCGGCTGTGGTTAACCGTTTTACTGTAAATGAAAAATAAATTGCAAATCGAAAATGCTAGTATTTAATTGGTTAGAACTCTATAAACAGCATTGTATTGTCGTAGCAGGTTTGTTGTGCGTCGACGCATAAAGATGTTATTAGGTACCCATCAATCCTCTGCAATACAACAACAAATAACAGTTCCAAATAATTATAACTACGTAAAATTTTGTCATAGGCTCAGCTATACCATGAAAACGCACTTACCACGTATTTCCAGGAACTAAGCCAAGACTTTGGCCCGGCACATCGGAATCGCCACCCAAACATGAAATGGTTCGGGAAAATCAACCAGAATGAAAACCAAGTTCAAGAGGTAATGTGAGGGGTAACAGCAGGATAAGTTTTATGCGATCAGAATCACTACGTAACAAAATAGAACATTGACATACCATTATATCGTATATCTCTACGTTAGTTTTCTAAGAATAATCTTAACAACCTCAAAATTTAAATACTTTAATTTAGGGACTTTATTTCATTATGATTATATGTATAAATTTTGTAATGAAGGTTTTGTTTTAACTATAATAATATAGCAGCAGTATATCATATTACAAATCCACATCTAGCATTGTATCTAGTTTTGACTGTAAGTACATTTACATCGCGTCCTGCCGAAGTAAATACCATATGCAGCTAAGTGGCAAATACCATCATTAATACATATACTTCACATATTTTCCATTATTTTAGAATAATTCTTTATAATTAACTTTCTTTTTTAAACACATATGTATATATTATAACATCAACTTTAAATACTTATTCTTCTCATTTTCCTTATATGTTACTAATTCTTTCTTCCTTAGTTTAAATAAACTTCTGCCACAATGCTTTATATGCCTGACAAGGACGGCGTATGTATTATAATGTATTTGTGGATTATTCTCAATAAAATTATAATACATTCTAAGCAACATAAATAAAACAGCATCATTAAAAGTTCCAAATTGAAGTTTGTAAATTTAGGCCATTTAGCAGTACGGTATTATATGTCTGAATTTTCGTTGAGGTTGTTTAGAATACCAAAATATAAGATGTTGACTAAATTTGATTAAAACGTAAGATTTTGAAAGCTGTATGTTACATTTTATTATTCCATGATTTTGAATTTGGCAGACAGATATGGGAAGAGAAAAGTCTCCCCCAAACAAATTCCTTTTTAGCACTTCATGTTTGTTTTATTTCCTTTACTTAACAAAATTCACTCCTAATTATATATATATATATATTACCTGATACCGTTTTTTTGTTCAAAATTACATTTAACGATGAGAGATTTCCTTTATTTATATATATTCACTTCAGTAATCTTCTAAACTTTTAATCTCACTTTCACATTTTCTTTATATTTTTATCGATTCGAAAATATTATTCTTTTTTTATATGTATATTTAAGGTGCAGAACAGAATACATGTCCCTACTTTTCTCAAAATGTAATGCGCTAGGTACAGATCAATAAAAGCGGCGCATTACATTTTGACTTCTAATAATTCCTCTTGGTGTGGTTTTAATTAAAACATTTATAAATTATAGTATATACTCTTTATATAATTATACATTTGATTTTATTATTATTATTATTATTGCGACAACCATGACGTTCAAAATTATCGGCCCATTCCTTAATATCTGCCCCAGCCAAGATATTTGAATCTATCGTTTATCAAAGAATTTTTAACCATATTCATCCTTTAATATCCTCATATCAGCATGATTTTCTGCCGAAGAGATCTACAACAACTAATCTCGTTGAATTCATACACTTCATTGCGGAACAAATTGACAGTAGAAATCAAGTTGATGCAATATTCACGGATTTCAGTAAAGCTTTTGACACACTGGATCATGATATTTTATTGAACAAGCTTATTTCATTCAACTTCACTCTCAAAGCTAGACAATTCCTAATGTCATACCTCTTTCATCGCAGACAACATATAATTTATAAAACTATAACAACTCCAAGTTTCATTGTAACGTCAGGAGTCCCTCAGAGCTCAAACCTTAGTCCATTATTATTCTTAATTTTTATAAATGATCTCCCAAATGTGCTACCAAATTGTACTAAATTATTATTTGCTGATGATGTAAAACTCTATCGAAGAATTTCCCAACCCTCCGATGCTCTCGCACTGCAAGAAGATCTAAGCGCACTACATACTTGGTATATATCGAACAAACTTAATCTTAACATTAAAAAATGTAACGTTATTACATTCACTAAGAAAACTAATAATCTAAAATTTAATTACAGTATAAACAACACTCCTGTACAAAGAGTGGACACTGTAACTGATTTAGGGATCACTATTAGCTCCAACTTTTCCTTCAACAAGCATATTAATCGCATTGTTAGTGAAGCCTACAGAAACCTCGGCTTCGTAATCAGACTTGGCTTTGCTTTTCAAATACGAATGTTCTTAAAACCCTGTTCAATAGTTACGTTAGATCCAAACTCGAGTACTCTTCAATCATATGGCATCCCAACAGTCAGAAAAACAAAGCACGTCTTGAAGCGATTCAATCTCGTTTTGTGAGGTACTTAACTTATAAGGAAACCGGACTATATCCAAAATTAGAAAAATATACCGACCTCCTTCGTAAGCACGATATCTCATCCCTCGAAGATAGACATACCACCCAACTTTTGATTTTTTTAAATGAAATTATTGCAAAATAATATAGACTCTGAGTATTTACTATCCCAGTTAGAATTACATGTTCCACGTAAACACACGCGCCCTAGAAATATTACTTTTCATTTACCTACTGCAAGAACAAATACGCTATACATGTCACCTATTAGGAGAATGTGTTATATTTTTAACTCCTATGCTGAAAGTAATCCTGAACTTGACATATTTACTATAAATGACCGTTCTCTAAAAACTATTGTGCAATCTTATTGAAGATTCATTAATAGAAATGGCCATATCTATAAATGTGTATTTGTAATTATGTAAGTGAATTCATGCATGCTCTAACTATATACAAACTGACTAGGTTACTATCATTAGGTAAGATACCTGTTGTGATCTATATGTAACCATAAATAAATAAATTATTATTATTACTTTTTACATAATTATACTTGTATATGTCTTGTTGCTGAGTGGTCGATTCAACGAATTTTCTGTCCATCCCTAACAAATCTTTGACGTATTTTGTGTCATGGTGCCTTCCCTTCCCTCTCTTCTGGGCACCTTAACTTCCGAATGAATGGCATTGATTTATATATTGAATGTTTTTAATAGTGAACTAAAATATCGAGAAAACAGAACGTGTTACAATTAATTTATTTTGAGCGAATACTTTGAAGAGCGCTTCACACGTCTGGTTTACTCTTCACTGATGTAAAAAGGATCATTGACTTAGGAGGTGCTATATCCATCTACAGATGTTTATTCAGCTGTGAAAAATCCAAATCCAGCACGCGTTTGCCTCTTTGGCGCAGTCAGATATCATAATATTTATGGAGGAAACTCTCTTCCTGGCCTTAAACCCTTAAACGACGGAAGAAGAATGATTCAAAGTAAAAAGAAAAAAAAATCCAGTCACAAGACTGGAAGAGAAGCGAATGTGGAGAAACAAACTTTGGGCCTCCAACACAAATTAAGAAGTTTGAGCATTTCCAAGAAAGAAACCTAGTGGAACCCATCAGTAGTTTGTCTGTTGGCACAAGACAGATCAAGAGCAGCGGAGATACTGTCTTCAAGTAGATGTTTGTTCTCTTTAGTTAAGACTCCGTGCATTTAGGGTGGCCTCTACCGATATGTTGTTGTTCTGACGCAAGTTTCCTCTCTCATCTAACATCCATCATGACAGACAGTGAATAAAGCGTCATTCTATTTTCGTTCCCAGGACAAACAGAAGAAGAGGAATATGTATAAGAACATGTAATCTTATTCCGAGCATCAAAATTTTCTGTTCTTTCCAAATTCATATGATGTTACTGCACGGTAAAGACAAACATTTGATAATTGATAAGACATTATTAATTTAAGCACTCCCCTGAATAACGCTATGGTTATTTTATTTATTAATTATTATTATTATTATTATTATTATTATTATTATTATTATTATTATTATTATTATTATTATTATTATTATTATTTTGTTTAATGAGTAGCTAGTGGGATCATGCTTTACAAAAATTGTTTGACATACTAAAATGCTCGTTTCCTAATTTTCCAAGATACGACACTAAGTATACAGGCAAACTTGGCGCGTAGCATTGCTGCATAATGCAGGCGAACTATAATTTTTATAGTTTTTTTTGTTTGTTTGTTTTTCAGTTTCACTAAAGTGTGTCATCCAGCGTTATTCGGAGGAATGTTTCAATTACTGTTGCCACTAATAAATTGATCAGTTTTCCATCCAATTCCGACCTTTCCTAACTATGTATAATCAAATCATACGAAAGGGTGAGGCAAATATCAGTTCCGTATACCAATATTCCACAAACACTAAGTCTCAATAATACGAATATATTTTCCTGCAATTTATAGTAAATCCTCGAACGCCAACTTTAGACTACCAAACTTTCCTATGTGGAAGTAATTGAAATTTCAAAGAATAGCAATGTCTGTGTGTTGATTGATATCATAAAAAAAAAAAAAAAACGGTAACAGATAGCGGTAAAAAGTTTCATTGTATATGTTCAGCGTCTCAGGATAGAGTTTCGACAAGATATCCGTTCCTATTTTTTATACCTACCAGAAGAGCTAGAAATGTATAATTTTCGTTTTCAATGTTAATCGCAATGTGGCAAAACTGGCAAAATATGCCTAAAAGTGATTTATTTGATATGAATGATGAGATGCAAGACTAGGTTCAATCTCAGCTTTAATTCCTTTATTGAAGCCTAAAGTTGTAGAAATATATTGCTTCCGGTTTTGATGCTAGTTTTCCACAGGGCAAACTTCGGGAAATAGGAAGATTTTAAAATATGAAATTAGCATTTTACGAATAGATTCTGTCCTTATCATTTCATTTAACTGGAAGTTACTGAAATCCACTCTGACTTTCGGTTTCAATCCTAATCCTCATAGAGCAATAGCGGCTGTAAAGATTTTCTTTCTGATCTATCGTGACGAGATTACACACTTCGTGCAACGCCATCAAGCGGGACGAGAGGGAAACTGCCAGTCATGTGGTTACCTTGAACAGGTGTGGTAAATAGGAGTGTTCGATAGGCTAGCCGAATGTTGAAGGACCTATCGAACTTCGGAAATGAAAATTTATTGAGTTGTAATCGGTTACTCGAAACCCTTCGAGTATTTGAAATCATCGGTTTCGGGTATTATCGAAATTTCGAGTACTATCGAAGTTTCGGGTATTATCGAATGTTCGAATATTGTCAAAGCTTCGGATATTTTAAAGTTCTATTATAATCAACATTTCGGGTAATTTTGAAAATTTGTGTATTACAGAAATTTTTGGTATTCTCGAAACTTCGGGTATTATCAAAATTTCCTGCATTATCCAAACTTTCAATATTACTGACATTTTGGTTATTGTCGAATCATTACGGAACTTCATTCGTCGAGTATTGAAGAGTTTCCGAATGTCACCAAATTTTGTCAACCATGATTTCTTTTTTGAAGTTATTTTAGGCCCGCCTCATGCGCAATGCTATAGGAGCCAAAAAAAAAAAGAGCATACCTGCTTGACATTCGAATCAAGGACCCCTTTGCTAATAAAGTCTACATAAAGTCTTAAGCGCCGGTAACAATATGAAAATTAATAATAGGTATGAAGAAAAACAGTGTTTATTAATGCATGATATTTTACCTGTAATTTGAAAGGTTTAGAATTTATCAATGTAGCTCCACAGGAGAAGGGGTGAATGCTATATCGCTCATTTACTGCAACAGTGACACAACTCTTAAAATTACACTTATTGAGTTAATGGGAAGAGAAAAGCCGTTTATGCATCTACTTTCTATTGCTAGAGCGATACGTCTGAAATTGCTAAACTAGTCGACAGAGAGCAGTTGTGTCATTATTGTGGTCGAATTTGGACTTGTCTTTCGTTACAACACAGGCATAACTCAGTTGCGAGAGTTCACTTGTACTGATTGGATGTACTACCATGAGCAAAATAAATGACGCGTCTCTTTATTTTGAAGTTTTTTGAAAATATCTCCGTTTTCTTTATATGTTCGAAATTTCGGAAGGTTTCCCCAGCAGGAAACGTTAATAACAAGCCCGTTTTAAATATTTGTGTTAGATATTAGCTTAAAATAAATAAATTAGAAGCGAAAAACATTAAATCGACCGAAATTACGAGAATTACCAACTCTGCTAAAGTGGGAAATTTTCAAGAACTCGAGGGAATTCTACAGTTCAACACGAAGCAACGACATCTATGTCATTAAGAGAAATGCGGATTAAATCTACAAACGAAACTTTCAACGAAACATTTCTAATATGTCTTATTACATGCATTATCTGCAAACTTCAAATATATGAATCTATGCCAAGTATTAGCGTTTAGATAGAGTAAATAGTTGAAATTACCTATGGAAAAGGACGAATTGGTAGCACGATCGTAATGAAAAATCACCTTTACCGTATAACATGTTCAGTTTGCGTAAGAAAACAAATAGCTCAGTTAGTTAAAGCAACGAGTCTGTATGCCGAAGGTAGCTGGTTCGAACCCCCACAGAGGTGCAACTGTCATTTCTGTTACTGTGGTTATTTTATTTATTTTTTATGTGGGAAAGAATCAAATTGTAACATATGTGTAAAACTCATGACAATACCAAAAAAGAAAAAATGTTGTCGCACTTGCATTAGTGTCTCTAATTTTTGTTTGCAAACAGTTTCGTAATTATTTTCCCTGTGCTCACTGCTCACAATATGCTCGCTGGTGTATAACGAATGCTTTCCAGTAAACGTTAATTCTAATTTGGAGATTTTTATAAAGTTTCACAATGTTTATCATTAAATAATCTTCTATCTACTTGTTTGGACATTTTGATAACAGATTTCCCTATTAAATGTTTAATTTTCCCTAGATGTTTCATTACGGAAAAGTTTTACAATGTATTTGTTTTAAATTGAAATTGTTTTGAATTTACCCCATGAGGTAAGTAGCCCGAAGGAGGAGAACTGAAGTAGCTGATATTCTACGTAAAAGCAACCTATTATAGAATGATGACGCTTCTTACCTTCAGCACATAATCTTTACATTAGAGAGTCAGAGAGAAAAATCCTGTTTTTTCCTCTCCTATGACCACCCATCTTAAACCACCTCTACATACCATGGTTCGTCTTACACAATTTCGGTGCTCCAAAGACATTCATATAATAATAATAATAATAATAATAATAATAATAATAATAATCCTGAATATGCCATACAGTGGCGGCGATTGGACGTTAAAAGTGGGGGGGGCAAGACATGATCTGAATATTTGTATATCACTGTTAGTTTCCCTGGTTGTTTCCAACACTTTGTTTGACGAAAGGTTGTATAACTAATAGGATACTATCTTTTTCAGTTAAAATACCGTATATCGTATTTTTATATTTTATTAAATAAATTGACAAGAGCAACAGAAGGAGGCACTAGCCCTTTGTATTCTTAAACAACAAAGGTGTAAGAAGAGATTTGATTACTTGCTCATGAACATCTTAAAATTCTGGGGGTCGCGGTGGCTCAGTGGTAGATCGTTCACTTCTGGTGCATGGGGTTCCTGGTCCAAACCCTGCTCCCGCCAAGTGGATCTTGTGGCGGACAAACACCTTGTGCGTAGGTTTTCTCGGGTTCTCCCGTTTCCTCCCACTTTCTTCATTCCACCATTTCATTTACAGTATTTATCATCTTCACCGTCTCCTTTAGCCTAGCCGGCATAAGCGTGGGACATAAAACTCAAAACTTTCATTTCATTTCTTTCTCTTAACATTCTGTCTAGAAAATTGTGTAATCAGATTATTTAATAACAAATTTACAAAACAAATGAATAGAAAGGATAATATTAATCATAGTAATGAATAATGAGGTATGCTATGTAGAAGTAATATTGAAACTGGGGATTAATGAACAACTTAATTTTTAATTCCACATATGCTTTTAAATGAATGTTATTACTCTTGGAAAATGAAAGCCAGTAAATACAACAAACATTTGCTACGACATTTAAAGCAATACATATATTTGCTTGTGCAGCTTCTCGAAACATGTTCGTTGCTATTAGGTGCAGTTTTAACTCACTTGGAATACATCAAAACACAACCACACTTAGAATCATTTCACACTCCAGTTATACAAAATAATTCTAAAACCTAGAATTATGTTGAATTTACTAAATCTAATTGTGTATAAACTCGTACACCCCTAAACACACCACTTCACTCGTATATTACACTACAAAACAATGGAAAAGGTAGAAGTTGTTTCTTATTACGCTCTTTTTAATCAATATTCCTTACTTTAGAAAGAAGAAAAGACATTTTAGGAACTGTCAATTTTTGTGCAATTAAAGAATTCCTTGTGATTTTTTTTTTTTTTTTTTTTTTTTTTTTTGCAAATGTTCTCTCAATTAGTTTCAAAGCGGCTGACTAACATATCGAGCCGTTGTAAGAAGGTTGTATAGAAGCAAAACCTTCTAAATTCGTTTTTGAATTTTGGATGGGAACGAAGAAAAAGTTACGCCCTCATGTTTTCAGAATTTCTTAACAACTTTTTTGTTTAGTTGTTGATTTCACTCATTTGTATTATTGATCACTAAACAAAAAAATGTTCAACAATTCTGAAGCATAAGGGCGTCACTTCTTCGTTTCCTGACAAAATTGAATAATGGATTTATCAGGTTTTGCTTCTATACCACTGAATTGAAAGTATGCTGGAATTATTGTGCTTCAATAGGTTAATTTTGGGGATGTTTTCCGTGGCAATTAAAACGCAATTCCTGTTGCTTTCTTAACTTCACGGGAAAACAACCAATATATACTCACGCAATGACAAATATTATATGGCACCATTTTTTCTATGAGACCGTAATACATACAAAAACATTACATTTCCAAATGAAACTATATACATTAATGGGTTACTTCAAAAAAGTGTGGGGACAAATGCCCCCTTTGCCCCCCCCCCCTAATGCCGCCCATGATACCATACTTACCTAATGTAGTAACCTTAGACATCTTAGTTTAAAATGCTTTCTTTTGTAATAATTTGAGCAACCATGTGGGAGGCGGCACGACGATTTTTTGCCCCTCTCATTTCCTCCCAACAGACAAGGACAACGTTACTGACAAACAGGGACAACGTTACGTAATTTCTGATAAGCAGGGCAGACAAAATGAATAAGAAAATATATTTATATCACCCTCTCCCCGTTCATGATTGGAATATCACGTAGCATTTTTAATTCTACTGAAGATAACCCTGTGCGGTTAGGGGTAAGTAACTAAAGAGATACCTAATACATAGCTCCCCTTGATTGTAATATTACCGCTTCTTTATTTGTTCGAGGGAGCTCCTACACAACCAAGGGTGACAAAAAGAATAGGAAAAGTGTCTATTGATTCTAGTGGCTGATCCAGCACGGATTCCTGAGTGGGGGGAAGCGGTGAAGTGAAGGATTCTTTTGTTGATATGAAGCTGTCACAAATTACCACTTAACTAAACTAAACATAATGGTGTGGTTAACCGGAACCCAGTCAGTTCAAATTGATGTAAAAGTTTAATTTTTTACTTCATATTAAAGTTTTGGTTTCAAATGAGAATTTCAGTCCGAGTGGTCAATGATCAAATCTTGGGGGGCTTTTCGGTGTAGAGGCTATGACCCCCTTATGGGAAAAGGCAAAAATATTAAAATTCTTAAAACTTTCGAAGTTTTCGTCTATTTTAAAGGAACTTTTGGCTTCATATTCAAGTGTTTGTTCCAAATGACAATTCCAGTCCGAGTAGACAATGATCAATTCTCGGGGGACTCTGCAATGTAGGAAAAATAATGACGTCTATATCGTGATCCTGTTGGTGACATCACGAGTCATGACATGAATATTGCACAAAATAAACGATAAACGCTGTCGGCTCTCGTAGCTGAGTGAGCTAGCGCAGCATGCTAGTAAGGAAGATTGGTTTTGGCGTAGGTTCAAATCCTGACTAGGGACGATTATTTTTATTATTTTTAAAAAAAGTTTATAACACTTCTTTCGTTTAAAAAAAAAGATTTAAAATAATATTCAAAAAGTGATTTAACAATTATTTTTTTTTATTTTCGTTAAAATAAGTTGTACTATACAGTTCCACAGATCCATAGCGAAGTTAGTAATAAAAATAGTAGTAGTAGAAACGGGTTACAATGCAATTCAGCATTCATTTGTTTCCGTGCGATGTTGTCAAACGTAACTCGCTTACAATGCTTTCTGGCTAGGCCTTAGTGTGTTTCGAAAATATGCTTGTGTTCGGGATGAAGTTCCAAGGTTAAGCATTGACTATAAGTTTTTGCTATTAATATACCTTCTAACAATATTGGCAGTGGACAAAAGTTGGACCGTGTTGAAGCTTTTTGCTCCTAATTTAGTTATTTTACTTTATTATTTAACGAATATATTGAAAATATCTTTGTCAGCAAGCACGTATGCAGGAATTTATTTCGGGAGGGGTCCAAAGTTATCTGGGGGTCCGACTTCAATATAAGGATAAATTATAATATTTTTTTAAAAAAATAACCCCCAAAATTAGGTTAAATTTACAGAAAAGTTGGGATTTCAGAGGGGGTCTGGACCCCCTGAACCCACCCCTAAATGCGTCCTTGTTTTTCAGTAATGTTTCCTCATTTTGAAACCCTCAGAAACTTCGAATATATAAAGGAAAACGAGTTATTTTCGATAAAGTATCACTTCAAGGAGACGTGATATTTTTTATTGCACATGGTGGTACCCCAACTTAACAAGGGCAAGAATTCCTTTACTTTGGTTCTCTGCAATTGCGCTGTATCGAAAGGTTAGGTTTGTAATATATACTCCTAAGAACAAACGTGTTTGCCAGAGAACCGTGATACTGAACAGAGCTCCACAGAAATGCATGCTGAACTTTCGTTATAGCTACCCTTTGCTGTTTTTTGCCCTCAAGGTCAATCGAGTGATGATTCAGTTCAGTCCCTGTTCTTAAGCTGTGTTGGTATTACTTCGAATAGTTTTGACGTGTGTTTTCCAACCACCATATCAACAGACAATCAGGGCAAATCATAGCATACAATACATTTAAGCAAGTATATATGTCGCGAAATTATTTCACACATTATCCAAAGACACTTAATATATGAATCCATACATTTATTTATATAGGTAAAGCAAAGAGTGGAAATTACCTATCGAAAGAATAAATTAACAGCACGATCATAATGAAAAGCATGTCTTGTAATATAACAGACTTCTTTCGCGTAAGAAATCGAAACTCAGTTGGTCAGAGCAACTAGTCTGTACGAATTAGGTTGTTAGTTGGAGCCTAATGCGAGTAAGAGTTTTTTTTACTATTGTTTTTCTCTTTTTTTATGTGAGGAAAAATCAAATTGTAACATCGCGATATCAAATGTATTTGGTTAGGTAACTTTGTCTTAGCTAAACTTTAACTGTCGAAATTATTTTACTAACCCATCAGTTACTGAACATTTCAAACACCAGTCGCATAACATGAAGGTTAACCTCACGTCCGCAGCCCTTAGTTATGCGTCCATACTTTCATGGCCGGACCTTGGGCGGGGCAAGAGTCAGAGGGACGCCAAAACGAGCCTCAAAAAGTAAATTTTATAATGTGTTTCCTACTGACTTTTTTGGTTTATATTCTTGTAAAGTAGCGGCAATTACATAATCTTTTCCATTTCACCATGGAAGAAGAGTTTCATAGCACTAAGGGGACTGTATCGACAAATTGAGAGATGGCATGTAGAATAAAGAGTGGAGGGGGAGTAAGTATTGTTTGTTTCTTTGCTTGAGTTTAGCGTTCCACAGTTATGCCTTAATGGCCAAAGGAGATGTGGATACTGATTATAGTGAAATCCGAACCACGTTTATCGTTCAACAGTAACCCACCGGGAATTGGACCCGGGACCACAGAAGGCAGGCATGCTAGCCACTAGACCAAGCTGGAGGGGGGGGGGGCGTTGTTCGTATTGTTTATAGCAGGCCATATTTTTTGTGAAGTTTTCCTAGGTAATGAATGTCTTTCTGAAAAAATGGGTTTAAACTATTAAAAACGCTAGGATAAATGTAAAATATAGGCTAATACTAGGGGGGAGGGCTCCATAAAGTCACTTTGCCCAGGTGAAAATTTGGCCTGGTCCGTCCCTGCGTACTTTCTATATATTTTTTGACTTTGCAGCTTGTGCGGTCCCCACGCCACAGGGTTGTGGGGGCGCCATTTACGCCAATAATAATAATAATAATTATTATTATTATATGAATATCTTTGGAGAGACGAAATTATGTGACACGAATCATTACATGTAGAGCTTTAAGATGAGTGGTCAAAGGGGAGGGAAAAAAAGGATTTTTCTCTCTGACTCTCTAACGTAAAGATTATGTGCTGAAGGTAAGAAGCGTCATCAATCTAAAATTGGTTGCTCTTACGTAGAATATCAGCTACTTCAGTTCTCCTCCTCCGGGCTACTTACCTCGTGGGGTAAATTCAAAACAATTTCAATTCAAGACAAATACACTGTAAAACTTTTCCGTAATGAAACATCTACTGAAAATTAAACATTTAATAGGGAAATCTGGTATCAAAGTGTCCAAACAAGTAGATAGAAGACTATTTAATGATAAACATTGTGAAACTTTATAAAAATCTCTAAATTGGAATTAGCTTTTACTGGGAAACATTCATTATGCACCAGCGAGCATATTGTGAGCAGTGAGCACAGGGAAAATAATTACGTAACTGTTTACAAACAAAACTTAGGGACACTAATGCAAGTGCGACAACATTTTTTTTTTTTTTTTTTTTGGTATCGTCATGAGTTTTACACATATGTTACAATTTGATTCTTTCCCACATAAAAAATAAATAAAATAACCACAGTAATAAAAATGACAGTTGCACCTCTGTGGGGATTCGAACCAGCTACCTTCGGCATACAGACTCGTTGCTTTAACTAACTGAGCTATTTGTTTTCTTACGCAAATTGAACATGTTATACGGTAAAGGTGATTTTTCATTACGATCGTGCTACCAATTCGTCCTTTTCCATAGGCAATTTCCACTATATGCTCTATCTATACGTTAATACTTAGTATAGATTCATATATTTGGAGTTTGCAGATAATGCACGTAATAAGACATATTTGAAATGTTTCGTTAAAAGTTTCGTTTGTAGAATTAATCCACATTTCTCTCAATGACATAGATGTCGCTGCTTCGTGTTGAACTGCAGAATTCCCTCGCGTTCTTGAAAATTTCCCACTTTAGCAGAGTTGGTAATTCCCGTAATTTCAGTCGATTTAATGTTTTTCGCTTCTAATTTATTTATTTTAAACTAATATCTAACACAAATATTTGAAACGGGCTTGTTATTAACGTTTCCTGCTGGGGAAACTTTCCGAAATTTCGAACATATAAAGAAAACGGAGATATTTTCAAAAAACTTCAAAATAAAGAGACGCGTCATTTATTTTGCTCATGGTAGTACCTTAATTTTTAGTGTTCTGTTTCGCAGCATGACATTATTGCTGAAAAGATAAGTGTTAATTCATTATTACTTTCATCAGTGAGATTGCACGATTTCAAATATAGTAACTTTTTGCTGAAATAATTTGAATGGTTCATACTAGTTTTAGGTCTATTTCGTATTATGTCGTTCTTGCAGCAAATTATTGTATATAGATTTGTGACATTTCTATTTATGATGTTATTACAAATAATATATTTTCGTTTCCTGATTAGAAGTGTAGAATATATGTAAGTGTGACATTGTTGTTGAATATATTTTATTTACTTTTAAGAATTTCTTAAGAATATTGTCGGTTAGAGGGAAGCACACTGGGCCCCATCTTTTTTCGCTTGATTCTTGTAGTATGTGACGAGACAAACACGACGGTACCAAAATTATCGAAATTGCACCGGGGGAACATGGGTAATTTGGGTAATTTTGTAGCTTAGTATGGAAAATGAAGCGGAGGGAGCTAAAGGGGCCCATCTTTTTTTGCTTGATTCTTGTCGTATGTGACGAGACAACACGACGGTACCAAAATTATCGAAATTGCGCCAGGGGAACATGGGTAATTTGGGTAACTTTGTAGCTTAGTTTGGAAAATGAAGGGGAGGGAGCCAACTGGGCCCCATCTTTTTTCGCTTGATTCTTGTAGTATGTGACGAGACAACACGACGGTACCAAAATTATCGAAATTGCGCCAGGGGAACATGGGTAATTTGGGTAACTTTGTAGCTTAGTTTGGAAAATGAAGGGGAGGGAGCCAACTGGGCCCCATCTTTTTTCGCTTGATTCTTGTAGTATGTGACGAGACAAACACGACGGTACCAAAAATATCGAAATTGCACCGGGGGAACATGTGTAATTTGGGTAATTTTGTAGCTTAGTATGGAAAATGAAGAGGAGGGAGCAAACTGGGCCCCATCTTTTTTCGCTTGATTCTTGTAGTATGTGACGAGACAAACACGACGGTACCAAAATTATCGAAATTGCACCGGGGGAACATGGGTAATTTTGTAGCTTAGTTTGTAAAATGAAGGGGAGAGAGCAAACTGGGCCCCATCTTTTTTCGCTTGATTCTTGTAGTATGTGACGAGACAAACACGACGGTACCAAAATTATCGAAATTGCACCGGGGGAACATGGGTAATTTGGGTAATTTTGTAGCATAGTTTGAAAAATGAAGGGGAGGGAGCAAACTGGGCCCCATCTTTTTCCGGTTGATTCTTGTAGTATATGACGAGACAAACACGACGGTACCAAATTTATCGAAATTGCACCGGGGGAACATGGGTAATTTGGGTAATTTTGTAGCTTAGTAGGCCTATGGAAAATGAAGGGGAGGGAGCTAAAGGGCCCCATCTTTTTTTGCTTGATTCTTGTCGTATGTGACGAGACAACACGACGGTACCAAAATTATCGAAATTGCGCCAGGGGAACATGGGTAATTTGGGTAACTTTGTAGCTTAGTTTGGAAAATGAAGGGGAGTGAGCCAACTAGGCCCCATCTTTTTTCGCTTAATTCTTGTAGTATGTGACGAAACAAACACGACGGTACCAAAAATTTCGAAATTGCACCAGGGGAACATGGGTAATTTGGGTAATTTTGTAGCTTAGTATGGAAAATGAAGGGGAGGGAGCTAAAGGGGCCCATGTTTTTTTGCTTGATTCTTGTCGTATGTGACGAGACAACACGACGGTACCAAAATTATCGAAATTGCGCCAGTGGAAAATGGGTAATTTGGGTAACTTTGTAGCTTAGTAAGGAAAATGAAGGGGAGTGAGCCAACTGGGCCCAATCTTTTTTCGCTTGATTCTTGTAGTATGTGACGAGACAAACACGACGGTACCAAAATTATCGAAATTGCACCGGGGGAACATGGGTAATTTGGGTAATTTTGTAGCTTAGTAGGCCTATGGAAAATGAAGGAGAGGGAGCAAAATGGCCCCATCTTTTTTCGCTTGATTCTTGTAGTATGTGACGAGACAAACACGACGGTACCAAAATTATCGAAATTGCACCGGGGGAACATGGGTAATTTGGGTAATTTTGTAACATAGTTTGGAAAATAAAGGGGAGGGAGCAAACTGGGCACCATCTTTTTTCGGTTGATTCTTGTAGTATGTGACGAGACAAACACGACGGTACCAAATTTATCGAAATTGCACCGGGGGAACATGGGTAATTTGGGTAATTTTGTAGCTTAGTATGAAAAATGAAGGGGAGTGAGCTAAAGGGCCCCATCTTTTTTTGCTTGATTCTTGTCGTATGTGACGAGACAACACGACGGTACCAAAATTATCGAAATTGCGCCAGGGGAACATGGGTAATTTGGGTAACTTTGTAGCTTAGTTTGGAAAATGAAGGGGAGTGAGCCAAATGGGCCCCATCTTTTTTCGCTTGATTCTTGTAGTATGTGACGAGACAAACACGACGGTACCAAAAATTTCGAAATTGCACCGGGGGAACATGGATAATTTGGGTAATTTTTTAGCTTAATATGGAAAATGAAGGGGAGGGAGCAAACTGGGCCCCATCTTTTTTCGCTTGATTCTTGTAGTATGTGACGAGACAGACACGACGGTACCAAAATTATCGAAATTGCACCGGGGGAACATGGGTAATTTGGGTAATTTTGTAGCTTAGTATGGAAAATGAAGGAGAGTGAGCAAACTGGGCCCCATCTTTTTTCGGTTGATTCTTGTAGTATGTGACGAGACAAACACGATGGTACCAAAATTATCGAAATTGCACCGGGGGAACATGGGTAATTTGGGTAATTTTTTAGCTTAGTTTGGAAAATGAAGGGGAGGGAGCAAACTGGGCCCCATCTTTTTTTCGGTTTTTTCTTGTAGTATGTGACGAGACAAACACGACGGTACCAAAATTATCGAAATTGCACCGGGGGAACATGGGTAATTTGGGTAATTTTGTAGCTTAGTTTGGAAAATGAAGGGGAGGGAGCAAACTGGGCCCCATCTTTTTTTCGGTTTTTTCTTGTAGTATGTGACGAGACAAACACGACGGTACCAAAATTATCGAAATTGCACCGGGGGAACATGGGTAATTTGGGTAATTTTGTAGCTTAGTATGGAAAATGAAGGGGAGGGAGCAAACTGGGCCCCATCTTTTTTTGCTTGATTCTTGTCGTATGTGACGAGACAAACACGACGGTACCAAAATTATCGAAATTGTACCAGGGGTACATGGGTAATTTGGGTAACTCTGTAGCTTAGTATGGAAAATGAAGGGGAGGGAGCAAACTGGGCCCCATCTTTTTTCGCTTGATTCTTGTAGTATGTGACGAGACAAACACGATGGTACCAAAATTATCGAAATTGCACCGGAGGAACATGGGTAATTTGGGTAATTTTGTAGCTTAGTTTGGAAAATGAAGGGGAGGGAGCAAACTGGGCCACATGTTTTTTCGATTGATTCTTGTAGTATGTTACGAGACTAACACGACGGTACCAAAATTATCGAAATTGCACTGGTGGAACATGGTAATTTGGGTAATTTTGTAGCTTAGTATGGAAAATGAAGTGGAGGAAGGAAACTGGGCTCCAATTTTTTTTTCACTTGATTCTTTACTGTGTGATAATACAAACACGATGGTACCAAAATTATCGAAATTGTACCGGTGGAACTTGTTTAATTCGGGTAATTTTGTAGTTGAGTATGTAAAATCAAGGGGAGAGAGCAAACTGGGTCGATCTTTTTTCGTTTGGTTCTACTACTATGTGAGAAGTCAAAGACGATGGTTCCAAAGTTATCGAAATTGCCCGAAGTTTTCGAATTATCGAAGTTTTCGTGGGAACATTCGAAATTGTATTGCGATCAATCGGTCCGCACAACTGTCATACTGACTGACCGTGAAATTACACAACAAATGGTTAAACGGAACGGGTGTGGTGCTAGTGAAGTTTCAGATATCTTATTCTCATTAGGAATTTAAATATTTTTCACATGGTGGACTCCCTAAATCAAATCTTAATTTCTTTCCTATAACGTAACGAGAACAAGTAAAAGTTAGCATTTAGTGTTCTGGTTTCAAATTCGCTGAAATCCAGGGATCAAATCCTAAGATCGTCTATTTGTAGTAAGAACTGTTGTTCCACGAATTAAAAATTATATATCAATTTTACTGGCGAAAAATCTAATTGTCGATCAATTACCATTCATCCGACTAAATTTTTCAAATCCCTTCTCAACACATTATTAAATAACATTGCACAATATTATTAAATTATTATATATTGAATAGTATTTCAAAATTCCCGTACATTTCACACGACATTAGATCAAACAATGCATTGCTGGTATTTTATTTGGGGCGCAGATTATTGCAGCACATTCTGTATTTGGTAACCCTGCTTCAAAGGATGTTTTGCTGTTAGTTCCACTTGCGGCCACGACCCGCTCACCGCTCGCTCTACCTGTAAAAAAGATGGTGCCCAGTTTGTCATATACTACAAGGATCAATCGAAAAAAGATGGGACCCAGTTTGCTCCCTCCCCTTCATTTTCCATACTAAGCTACAAAATTACCCAAATTACCCATGTTCCCCCGGTGCAATTTCGATAATTTTGGTACCATCGTGTTTGTCTCGTCACATACTACAAGAATCAAGCGAAAAAAGATGGGGCCCAGTTTGCTCCCTCCCCTTCATTTTCCATACTAAGCTACAAAATTACCCAAATTACCCACGTTCCCCCGGTGCAATTTCGATAATTTTGGTACCATCGTGTTTGTCTCGTCACATACTACAAGAATCGTGCAAAAAAAGATGGGGTCCAGTTAGCTCCCTCCCCTTCATTTTCCATACTAAGCTACAAAATTACCCAAATTACCCACGTTCCCCCGGTGCAATTTCGATAATTTTGGTACCATCGTGTTTGTCTCGTCACATACTACAAGGATCGTGCGAAAAAAGATGGGGCCCAGTTTGCTCACTCCCCTTCATTTTTCATACTAAGCTACAAAATTACCCAAATTACCCATGTTCCCCCGGTGCAATTTCGATAATTTTGGTACCGTCGCGTTTGTCTCGTCACATACTACAAGAATCAAGCGAAAAAAGATGGGGCCCAGTTTGCTCTCTCCCCTTCATTTTCCATACTAAGCTACAAAATTACCCAAATTACCCATGTTCCCCCGGTGCAATTTCGATAATTTTGGTACCATCGTGTTTGTCTCGTCACATACTACAAGAATCGTGCAAAAAAAGATGGGGTCCAGTTTGCTCCCTCCCCTTCATTTTCCAAACTAAGCTACAAAATTACCCAAATTACCCATGTTCCTCCGTTACAATTTCGATAATTTTGGTACCGTCGCGTTTGTCTCGTCACATACTACAAGAATCAAGCGAAAAAAGATGGGGCCCAGTTTGCTCTCTCCCCTTCATTTTCCATACTAAGCTACAAAATTACCCAAATTACCCATGTTCCCCCGGTGCAATTTCGATAATTGTGGTACCGTCGTGTTTGTCCCGTCACATACTACAAGAATCGTGCGAAAAAAGATGGGGCCCAGTTGGCTCCCTCCCCTTCATTTTCCAAACTAAGCTACAAAATTACCCAAATTACCCATGTTCCCCCGGTGTAATTTCGATAATTTTGGTACCGTCGTGTTTGTTTCGTCACATACTACAAGAATCAAGCGAAAAAAGATGGGGCCCAGTTTGCTCTCTCCCCTTCATTTTCGATACTAAGCTACAAAATTACCCAAATTACCCATGTTCCCCCGGTGCAATTTCGATAATTTTGGTACCGTCGTGTTTGTCTCGTCACATACTACAAGAATCAAGCGAAAAAAGATGGGGCCCAGTTTGCTTCATATTGTCTTTTGTGTTATTGTTATTATTGTTTTTACTTTACCCATTCTTGAATTTTGCGTTGCGACAATTGTGTATCTCGTAACTGATATACAATTCTATTCACTGATAAGGTGCGATTATTGTTTTTATTTTACAGTTTCTATCATGCTCTTTTGAGGGAAGAAAAAGATTCTCGAGCTAGTTTCACAGCAACAGATGAACTTGCTGTGGAAAGTAAAGTTACAAATGTAACTTCTTTGTAAGATTCTTTAGGAAATAACGGCACGTAAATTGCAATTCCTAGAGCAGCCATAATGGTAGGTATCTCCATTATTTCCGAAAGGTGGTCATTACGGGAACGTTTCTTTTTCTTCGTGTTGAATATTATTTAACAATTTTGAAAATGAAAATGTGTTCAAGTAATTTAAGATTTATTTCCTACAGGGCGTTTCAAAATGAATATCTGAATTTTAAGACTTTGTAGTATTTATTACATTTAACGTATGTAATGAAAGAGCAACTCAAACAGTTTTTCCTACAAGTGTTCAATGTGAGCACCATTCGTCACATGACACACATTGACTCGATAACCGAGTTCGTCCCAAACCTTGATCAGTGTGTCTCGAATAACTGCTTCAATCCTGTTTTCTAGGTCGGATGGGTCAGCTGGTAGCGGAGGCAAATACACATGATTCTTTATAAACCTTCAAAGGTAAAAACCGCATGGCGTCACATATGGCGAACCGAAAGCCATAAGAAACAAGCTAGCACTCACAGACTAGAATATATACAGACGAGCAACTTTCTGCACTATTGAAATCAGTTTGGATCGTCTGCACAGCGAAAGAACCAATCAACGCTCTCAGTGGGCGGGATCAGTTTCGTCGTGTGTGGATAGCGCTGCCATCGGTCTTGAAACGTGGGTTGTCATAGTAACCGGCAGATTGTTTTCGTCTGTTTCGAATCTCAGTGTTAGATGTAGTGCAGAAAGTCCAGATAAGCTAGTGTTAACTTTTCTTGTAGGCCCCTACTGTCTCTGGACCGGAGGTTCCTTTCCAAATTTTTATTGTTATATTAACAGATTTTTCTTTCTTTTAAAGAGTTCACATTGAAAAATCTAAGTTCCAGCCAGTGGCGTATTTAGGGGGGGGGGGCTTCCGGGCTTAAGCCCCCCCCCGAAATCTTACTATAGTAAAGTATATGAAATATCTTGCACAATTTTCAGATTTTCATGCAAAGCCCCTCCCCCGAAACTTAGCAAATCCCTCCCCGAAACAAAATCGTAAATACGCCACTGGTTTCAGCAGTTCAACAGAAAAAAACTGTTCCCCAAATGCAACTAAAGGACCGAATGAGTAATAGTTACTTTCGAAATTCCACGTAGGTGACGTCAGATCGACTGGTTAGTTCCGTCGTCGCATGTTAGAGGCGCTACTGTCTCCAAGTTTCCAGTTTTTCGCTGAGTTTGCGGTCTGTATATTCTGGTCTGTGCTAGCACTAAACACTAGTCTTCACTAGGGAAACAAAACTAACGCTTTCTAACGGAAGACAGAAGAAACAGCATGCGCATGCGCAAAGATGTACCAACACAACTGTCTGAGTTGCTCTTTCATTTGATGTATCATTTATAATTGTAAGTTAAATGTACTACCTACGCCTTGAAACCTCGTAGTATTTTAGGTTTTAAATATTTAACACCCTAATTTTTTAAATACATTTTGTCTTGATTTTGTCCACAGTCTTCCTGATCCTTCATCTGTATCAAAAGTTCGATTTTGTTTCACTTACTTTTCCTACGTAAATTTTGGTATTACAAGTTGCGTGTATTTCTTATTATTTACAGAAAATATGGTATGTAACACAAAGTCGCTTATTACCAATAATAGCCATAATGGGACGCTCAAAGTAGGAAAAAATATTTGGATTCAGCGGAGTTTCTCTTGTAAGGCAATCAAGAACAAAAGGTGTATGACGAAAGCGAAGAGAACATTTTAAAGTAAGTTCCATCAAAATTAGGGATGGTATCGAGACGGACTTTTAGATACCGAGACGAGACCGAGGCCGAGACGGACCTCTATAAATCGAGACGAGACAGATCAGTCTCGAAAGTCTCGGTCTCGTCTGAAATATTGATAGCTATTAAAATTCCCTTTACTCAAAATTTGTTAAGTTGATTTTGAGTTTAACGTCTCTTTCAGCAGCGAGGCTATATGAGACTGGATTTACTGATTAACGTGGAATCCGAACTACATGAGATCTCGCTGGGAATCGAACCCGGCTCTCCCACGCCAAAGGCGCGTACGCTAACCGCTTACCCTCAGAGGAGCTATCAAAATTTGTTTCGTTGCTGTGTTAGATAATATGGGAACGGTTGACTGATGTACAGTGGCGTATTTAAGGGGCGGCTAACGGGCTCAAACCCCTCCCGAAATAAAATCCACTGCCGAGGTATATAGCCTTCTTTCTTTCTTTCTTTCTCTCTCTCTCTCTCTCTCTCTCTCTCGCTCTATATATATATACAGCCGCGGGGCTCGAAATTATGATTGAAGCCCATTTTATCCAGTGTATACCTGAGCGTCAAGGGGCCTATAGCCTACAGCCCTCCCCTCGGATCAGGGCCTATATATATATATATATATATATATATATATATATATATATATATATATATATATATATACAGGGTGGCTCAAAAGAAGGTATACACCCCTGCATTGATCAAGTTTAGAATTCTAGTTTATGGGTTTATTTGCTTTGGCTCTTCCGAGCTTAAGATATAAGTAAAATCACATTAAGAACAAATAATAAAGAAACGAAGTCTACCTGATGGATAACAATAGGAAATGATATAAAATGCAGTACGGCACTGTATACCTACTTTTGGGCCTTCCTATGTATATATATATATAAGATGCTGAAATTTTGTACCATGTTGTGTGAAATGTTGAAGGGGAAAATTTCTCTAGGCACTCTGCAATGTCACTATATAAACAAGCAATGTTGCCATTGCAACATAAAGTTGTATTTTCTCAAATTGCACTACGTAAGGTATTATACATTTCTAATTAAGATATTAAATTAAAGCACAATACCACATACATTATTCAATGTAACAAAGGACAATACAGCATCACTAACATCAACATTTCGGAGATCTCTAATAACTCAAATTGCATGGACGGTGCAATGCACATTAACTGAATTTTCGCGTCAAATACTATAATCATGGTATAATATATTTCAAATGAATAAAGAAGCAAAGTTACAAGAAATGGAAAATTTAACTTTTTCTAAAGACTTTACTTCGAAAACGTGCTGATTTATCACGTCTCATCACATGTAGATGCTTCCAAAAGACTTAAATAATTATAATGCCATTCACAGCAATTGTTGTTTCAAACCGTTTTAGAGATACTAAACACATGGATAATGATTTGTGCTGCTTAAAATGACGTATTTGTGTTAAATTTTTGTAATGATTTTGCTTTCTTTGGCTTCTAGAACATTACAACAATAGTTTTTAGTGGTTTTAATTAGAACAAGTCGTAGTTACATTTAGCTACAAATAACGTAGTTAAACTGCAAAGGATTTTAAAATTACTCGTATGTACTTTGTTTTATGGTGCAAGAATGTTTTCAAAAGATGACGTTTTTCATAGCCTTTTGACTACTTGTAATTTAATGTCAAAGTTATCGTTCCAGCAGTACATGTAAATGCAAATTGTAACTGAAATTAAATGTAACTGATAACTAGAGACCGGATGTTAGGCAAAATGCCTATTCTTTAATATAAAAGATACCATCAAAAATAACATTTTAAAGTTTATGTGAAGGGTTATACTACAATAGTTTCGATTTTAGCCAATTTTATTTTGTTTGCCTATTCTGCCTTTTACTACCTAAATAATTGCTTTAGTGCCTAATGTTGCCTATTCTATGCATTTTCTTCAAAATAAGACTTCATTGGGAAAATATATAATTTATGAAATGAAATGAAATCTTTAAGTTTAACGTCCCACGGTTATGCCGGTTAGGCTAAAGGAGACGGTGATAATGAGAAATGAGTGAAATGAAGAAAGTGGGAGGAAACATGAGAACCCGAGAAAACCTACGAACGCCGGTGTTTGTCCACCACAAAGTCCACACGGCGCGAGCAGGGATCAAACCAGGGACCCCAAGTACCGGAGGTGAACGCTCTACCACTGAGCCACCTCGTCCCCCTAATATATAATTTATATAATATAAATAACACACACACACACACACACACACACACATATATATATATATATATATATATATATATATATATATATATATATATATATATATATATATATATATATATATATATATTAGATGTTTCTAAATATGGTAAATTAGGTTTTGGTGCATTACAATATACATATATATAATATGAAATGCATATCAAACTTTGCTTTTACATATACAGTAAAAGAAGATATTAACAAACAGGTATGTTTCTATATTCTTTGAACATTGTCTATGACTTTAATCTATTTTTTAAATTGATTTATGAACTATTTGTTACAGTTTTAATTGATGAAGTATTTATCTTAATCATTTCGAGTTACGTTTTAATGCCAATTTTACTGCTTATTTTTTAAATTTTAAGTGCTTGTTTGTCTGCCTGTTTTCCAGGTTTTTAATGCCTAAACATCTGGTCTCTACTAGTGCTGTCGAAATCGTTTTTTCAAAAAACCGAAAACTGGTTTTTGAAAAAAGTGAAACTTCATAAAACCGAAATATTGGATTTGATAACCGCTTTTGCGGTTTCGGTTTTGAAAATCGCATTTGCAGTTTCGGTTTTGAAAACCGCTTTTGCGATTTCGGTTTTGAAAACCGCTTTTGCGGTTTCGGTTTTGAAAACCGCAAATGTCACAAAAATTCGACAGCACTAATATCAAGTAACGACAACAAAACAGTAAAGAATCTTTCCCCACTTCGGCTCACAGTTGCCAGATGGAGGGAAATTTCCCTCGGCGAAGGGAAAAGATGCTCAAAATTTGCAGAGGGGAAAAGAGGTATATTTTTCATAAAATGTCTTAAAGTGTAGGGAAATTCTTGTTGAGTATACTTTTACAATTGGCAGAATAAAAAAAGTTGCTATTTCTCACAAAGAGGTACGGCTAATCGTTATTGGGAAGTAAAAAGATACAGAATAAAACATGATCGGTGTTTCCTTCACGTATAAACTATTGCAGGTATCTGGGACTTGCGATAAGAAACCAGTCAACACAAGGAAAACCAGTAGGATGCAGGAAAGCAAACTGGACCTCACCTCATTTTTATATATTTTGTAAATTAGACCACAAGGAACACGAATCTGAAGGAAATCTTTGAGTTTTACGTCCCACGATTATGCCGGCGGTTAGGCTAAAGGAGACGATGAGTATGAGAAATGAATGAAATGGTGGAATGAAGAAAGTGGGAGGAAACGGGATAACCCCGAGAAAGCTCACGCACACGGTGTTTGTCCACCACAAAGTTCACTTGGCAGGGGCTGGGATCGAACCCGGAACCCCAAGCACCAGAGGTGAACGCTCTACCACTGAGCCACCGCGGCCCCTACGAATCTGAAGGAAGTTTGACATTCCGAATTTCGAAACTCGAGATATTCGAACATAAAGTGACTAAGGAAGTAAACCGGACTCCATCTTATTTTTATATATTTTGTAAACTAGATCACGAGGAACACGAATCTGAAGGAGTTTTGACATTCCGACTTCCGCAACTCGAGATATTAAGACTTAAAAATTAATATAGGCGCTATCTATCTATATGAAAAAACACAATATTCCCTATACGAAACATTATGTCCTGTGAGATATATAAAGGTAACCAAGAAAGTTCTGTCGCTTTTTGTTGAAGTATGTGTTCAATTGGCCCTCACACCATGAGTTGAATGCGAATGGAGATAAGGCGAAGGTTAGTTGTTGGTGTGGGTATATTCAACATTCTACCTGGCAGTTCAGTTACAGTGTGAACTTGTGTAAGGACAGTGTGAATATGGAACCTCCACAGAGCGTCATAAGGGCGTGTATGCTGTACGAGTTCAAACTTGGGTCAAACGCCACTGTAGCGGGTCGGAAGATATCTCAGGCCTTTCATGAGGGTGTCGTGAATACGCAGACAGTGCAAGGGTGGTTTAGCAAGTTTATGTAAGGTGACGAAATAATCACGAAAGACGCACTACCGTGCCGGAAGATCAACACATGTACAAAATGAAGATCTTCAGGTTGCAATTGAGCGGAACAGTGAACAGACATGTGAGGAACTGGGGCTAACATCCAATGTGAGTGAAGAAACCATTCGGCAGCACCTCCATCAACTTGGGAAGCACTACAAGTTGGGTCTATGGGTCCCAGATGATTTGTCTCCGGGCCAGAAGGTTACACGAGCAGACACCTGTGTTTCTTTGCTGTCTCGTCTGAGGAAGGAACATTTCTGGACAGGATGTTGACATGTGATGAGAAGTGAGTTCTGTATGAAGGTCCACGGCGTCGTCATCATTGGTTAAAATCCCATGAACCGGGTCCAAAACAGTTGAATTCGTAAATCAGTAATCAGTAATGCAACAGAAAGTCCTCCTATGTGTTTGGTGGACTGCTCGCGACATCGTGCATCGGGAACTGCTACCGGCTGGTCAGAGCAGAACATCAATGCAACTGTCTACTGTCAGTAGCTGAGTCGTGTTCAAGAAAAACTCAAAACTCTGGAGCCAGCCCTTCTGAATCGCAAAGCGGTTAAAACGTTACGGGACAACGCTAAGCCCCACATGGCTAGAATGACCCATGCCTAGAATGACCCAGGACACCATCCTACACCTTGGATGGGAAACACTATTGCATCTGCCATACTGCCCGGACATTGCACCGTCCGATTATCACCTGTTCCATTCCTTGGACACTCACTTTAGAGGACTGCAGTTCAACTCCGTAGTAGAGGTGCAAAAAGCACTTGATACCTTCTTTGCTTGAGGGCAAACCAAGTTCTACCGCGAAGAAATCCATGTCCATCTCGAATGTTGGCAGAAGGTCGTTAGTACTGATGGGTACTATTTTTGATCTTCCAGATACGTCTTAGATGACATATCGATGCTCTAAGGTGATAGGTCAAAAAGAAACAGAACTTTCTTCGTTACTTTTATACATACTATATAAAATTACTGCATAAGTTCTAGTATCTCGAGTTCGGGAAGTCGGAATGTCAAAATTCCTTGCTCATTTTGGTCCAGTTTACAAAATATATAGAAATTAGGTGGGGTCCAGTTTGCTTCCATATGCGGTTTCGGTTTTGAAAACCGCTTTTGCGGCCTCGGTTTTGGTATTTAGAAAACAGGTTTTCTCAAAAACCGAAAACCTCAAATGTCAGAAAAATTCGACAGCAGTAGTCTCTACTGATAACTTTTTAGTAACATTAGTTGTTCCCCCTAAGCCAGACTTGGTGGACACTTTAGATTAAAACTATGCTTAATTAAAATTTCTAATTACATCCTAATTACGTTTTATTAGTTTTAGTTTGAACACCGACCACCTCAAACTCAATCCATACCATATAGCTATATTCAATTATTCAAGGACTTACAATTACTAATACACATTGTGTTGACTTTTAGTTTCGTTTGTTTTAGTTGAACGTCCCACGAATATACTAGGGTGGCTAAAGGAGACGTGGAGCTACTGATTATAGTGGAATCCGAACCACTTCGGTCGCTCAACTGTACCCCCACCGGGAATCGAACTCGGGACCACACGAACCGAAGTTCAACGTGCTAGCCGCTAGACCAAATGGTGGTCCTCACATTGTGTTGATTCAAATCATTGGGTCAGTATTGCCAAATCTGAAGATCAAAAACCAGCGTGTCTGTGCTCCAAAAGTAGCGTATTTGAACTACTTGTAGCCCAAATATATAGAAATGAATTATTTGGTAACTAAATACCGGTACTAATGAAATAATTTTTAACATGGGCTGGAAAATGTGCTGGACATATTGCAAGAAGAAATTATGATCGTTGGAAAAAAATCCAGACTGGATACCACGAAAATAAAACAGCCTAGGAAACGTTCGCATACAAGAAGGTGTGCCGAAATCAAGAACCACTGAGGAGTAATCTGGAAAAGTATTGCCCAAGATAGATAGTTGTGGAGAAGACTTGGAAAGACCTTCATCCAACAGTGGATTGATAATGGTTGATTATGATGATGGTAATGAATTTATTATATGTGGACCTAAGAGGTAAACTAAGTCACAATTTCGTAATTTTATAGGAGAAGCAAAAAGCCGGTTCCTTAAGATCTATACCGCAATTTATAAAACTATACTAAGCAGTAGACTTACAATATTACACCAATAGAAAGAACATAGTCTATTAAAAAAATATTCTTAACTCAATTTCGATCTTTTACTAACAAGGAATGTTTTTCATGTGTCACAGTCAGATTTGCTTGAAACTCCCGGAGTGAATAAAGGAATCAAAAGTAGGGCATACGCCTTCTTTTATATCGGCCAACATGGGGGATGAAGGGGTTAAACACCCCACTGAAATACAAACATAGGGCAATATGACACATTTTAGCAAGGACGTAACTAGCAACGCACAATTGGAATTTGTTTCAAACTCCTGGAGTGAATAAGAATATCAAAAGTAGGACAGACGCTTTTTATATCGGCCAACGTGGAGGCTGATTGGGCTAAAAATCCCTCCAAATTGCTAACATAGGGCAATATGACACATTTTTGCAAGGGCATAACTGGCAATGCATAATGGGAATTTGCTTCAAACTCCTGGAGTGAATAAAGGAATCAATAGTAGGACATAAAGGCCTACGTGTTTTTTTTTATATCAGGCAACGTGGGGGATGAAAGGGTCAAACACCCCACTGAAGTACGAACATAGGACAATATCGCACAGATTAGCAAGGCCATAACTAGCAACGAACAATGGGATTTTTTTTTTCAAATTCCTGGAGTGAGTAAAGGAATCAAAAGTAGGAGATATGTTTTGTTTTTATATCGGCCAACGTGGGGAATGAAAGGGTCAAATACCCCACTTAAGTACGAACATAGGGCAATATGACACAGATTAGCAAGTTCCTAAATAGCAACGCACAATGGGAATTTGCTTCAAACTCCTGGAGTGAATAAAGAAATAAAAAGTAGGACATACGTCTTTATATCGGCCAACGTGGGGGCTGAAGAGGCTAAACATCCCCCAAATTGCGAACATAGGGCAATATGACACATTTTTGCGAGGACGTAACTGGCAATGCATAATGGGAATTTGCTTCAAAGTCCTGGAATGAATAAAGGAATCAATATTTGATTTTTTTTCTTATATCGGCCAACTTGGGGGATGAAGGGGTAAACACCCTCCAAAATGTGAACATAGGGTAATATGACACATTTTAGCAAGGCCATAAATAGCAACGCACAATGGGAATTTGCTTCAAACTCCTAGAGTGAATAAAAAAATCAAAAGTAGAACATATTTGTTTTTTTATATAGGCTAATTTCGGGGATGAAGTAGTTAAACACTTCCCTAAAGTGCGAAGATAGGGCCATATGACACATTTTTGCAAGGACAAAACTGGCAATGCATAATGGGAATTTGCTTCAAACTCCTGGAATGAATAAAGGAATCAATAGTTGGACATACATTTTTTATATCGGCCAACGTGGGGGATGAATAGGCTAAACATCCCGCAAATTGCTAACATAGGGCAATATGACACACTTTTGCAAGGACATAACTGGCAATGCATGATGGAAATTTGCTTCAGTCTTGGAATGAATAAAGGAATCAATAGTAGGACATGATTTTTTTTTTAATCAGCCAACGCGGGGATGAAGGGGTCAAACACATCACTGAAGTACGAACATAGGGCAATGTGGCACATTTTAGAAAGGCCATAACTAGCAACGCACAATGGGAATTTGCTTCAAGTTCCTGGAGTGAATAAAGGAATCAAAATTAGGACATATGTGTTTTTTTTTTCATATCGGCCATATGTGTTCCTCTTGTGTTCCAAGTCCAAAGACTCCCACTCCTACCGCAGGTCCCTGATGCTCTCCTTCGCACATATTCCTCGTAAGTTTGCACTCCTCCACTTCTCCAGAGTCGGTGACATCCTCATCCAAATCAAAGTGTACAGAAACGTCTTCGTTGTACATTGATATGGCTCTATCTGCAGCGTCATTGATCAATTTCCGAAGGTAGTTTCTAAGCTGTATCTCTGCCTTGTTTGGAGGTGGATCTGGAATGTCTACAATAGCAAAATAGACTGCAAGTAAACGAATGACATTTAATGGTAGTTACATCCATATTGGACAGGACTCTATAGGTTTGACTTATTATGACCCAATAAACATAATTATATGCATGCCATATGGTGAATATATATACCGTTCAGTGCACGTTATCAATGATATATAGGACACAAGACATACGATTAACACATTCATCATTGTTCCCTGATAACTTATTGGCTCAGTTGTGCTTGAATATATTGTTCCAATAGACGCTTTACTCTGGCGTAATTGTCTTTTTATTCATACGAGATAAAATTCCACTTGTAACATGCTTATCAAAGATAAAACGAATCAAATTCAGTGTTCTATTGTGTTATTAATTTTTCATAATTATACTTTAATTTGTAGTATCGTGTGATGAAACCATGCTCTAAACACTGAAGATATTGCTTTTCAAAACTGGTACCCAGCCACAAAAGTATCACTCCCCCCTAAGTGCTCTAATTCCATTACTTGGGGTCCAGGTCTTTTGCAGTTGTTAGAACGCCTAGACAGATGCAACCCAACTTATACGTAACTTTTCTCGGCACTGACAGCAGCTGGTAGCACTGAGTCAAGTCTGTATGGAAGTAAAATTGTGAATAGATGACGCACGAAACATTTCTACATTCTCAGATCAATCTCTCTGGTTCAGAGCGTGTTGTTCAATGAACATCATATGTTAATGTCAATATTGCTGTGTATGTAATGTATTTTTTCATTATATATAGTGTATATTCAAAGAAATAAAACACTGATCACATATGAATCAGAAAATGCTTGAAAGTAGCTGAAAATATCAAATCTAGAACAACCGCTGGAAATAACTTTGTAAATGATTGCCTCCATTGAGAGACCTCTAATTCTCCTCATTCCAACATCTTTTCCTTTCTGGGGGAGAGAAGGTCTTGCTTGTCACACTGAGTATGCATTGAAATTGAAATTGAAACAGAAACACTTGAAAAATTTTCAGCCTGGCCGGGATTCGAACCCGGGTACACCAAATAGAAGTTCAATGCGCTAACCACTCACCTACGGCGCCATTTAAACTTCCAGCAAAGTAATAGCTAAGTCGTTTCATGGAAAAATATAAACAAGATACTCAAATATAACAAAAGCAAATAAATATAAACAAAATATAAATAAAAATATAAATAAGAAAATATAAGTAACTTGTGTGCGTCTTAATGACTTACTCGAGATTTCCTTGTTTAACTCAAAAACAAGTTATATAGACGTTGTTCAATGAGGAAAATATCACGAAATGTTCTTCAAATTGAGCCTACGTCATCGGCAGAGCCGTAACTTGTGGGGGCAACTGCCCCCCAGAGAAGCTCCCCGCCTTTCGAGGGGGCCCATTTTGAGACAAAATTTTCTTACTCCATATACGATACGAACATGAAATTATAAATGAAGCATCAAATAGGGTCGATACCTTTCATAAACAAAACAGCACACTAAAGGTAAATAGAAAAAAATGAGTCGTAGACCCACTTCAGTAATATTTATTCGTATGACTTTGAGATTAATCAATATTGTCCCCTTAATAATTTTGTCATGTATGGAATGGGCCCAGGGAGTAACTAACGCAACCGCAGACCTAGCCGTGCGGGAGGGCCCACAGGCTCCGAGGGGGCCCATAAAGATTAAGAGAAAGTTGGAGAGAGGGGGCCCAATAATTAGAAAATCAACTTTTTCTAGGGTGCCCAAATAAGCTTATTAATGCTTGCCCCCCAGAAAAGAATCTAAGTTACGGCGCTGGTCATCGGTTGCAGGCTCCCGATTTACATCACATTTCGTCTTTGCCATAACTTCTAATTTCCAAAGAAGAAAAAAAGACAGAAATTATTTTCAGATTCTTTGAATTGTATCAACACGTGTAGAAATAGACAATTCTATGTTTATGTTCCATAACTACTAGTTTATTTTCTTATAATCATATGTGGAGTTTGTGGCAAATTGAACCGGTGGCACTAGCCGAGTAATCCCGGGCGTTTGGATTCTGATCATGAGGCGCAATCCACTAGGGGTTCGAATTCCTCTGAAAACAAAATTTTAATTGTCGTCAGTATTTTTGTGTTTGTGTTCCTGTAGTGTTTGGAATATGTCGAAAGAACACGCAGTGCCAGTGGCGAACAACACTCCGCTTAGGGTGTATTGTTTTAAAAAAAATGTAAAAGCAAGAAACTTCCATTGCAGCTACTTGGGTTCAAATCTCGACGTGGTAATTACTAATTTTTCTGAATGGGAAGATGATTATATAATTAGTATTGTAATTATGTTATTCCTTTATTATTATTATTATTATTATTATTATTATTATTATTATTATTATTATTATTATTATTATTATTATTATTATTATTATTATTACCACAATGGAAAGAAAAATTAACATAGTCAAAGATATTCATACGAACAGAAAAGATATAGAGTATCTAAGATGTTTTTAGGTTTACAGATAAACGCAATAATATTACTACGTTTATGAATTTACAGATAGAATTATCATTTTATGACAACAAAAAACGGAATATAAAGATTTGTTAGCTGATAACAGTAATGCATTTTGTTTCGCTCTTCTATAAGTAGAAAGGTGAGATGACATCTTAAATAGGATCATTCTCGTGACTAGCGATCCCTATTGTAAGTTGGATCACTATTTGCAATTTGTGCATAGCTAGGAACAATTCCTTGGAACTAATTTTTGGCCCATCCTATAGCAGTAAGAACGTGTTTAGCCCTTATGTGTTAATCAAATCCTGTCCAAACACGTTACTTCCCAGACAGTTACGAAGGTTGATACGGATGACGTAATTTTGCGTTGTTGGCATTTCACCTGTGAAGGAGGTTGTCTCAACTCCTACACCTAGAGAAATTAGATATTTTTCATGTTATTATACATCAGAAGTATCAGATTCGTAGATTATAAAAATTTCCTGAATTGCCACAGTCGGAATCGAACTCGCGTCCCACAAATTATGAAATTAACGCTTAAGCTACTACTCTAAGACATCACTGTTCTGGAAGAAGGAAAAATGGAGCTGTAGTGAATTCAGTAATTACACACTTTTACGATTCCAGTGTAATAATGCTGAAACTTTCTGATTTTAGTCATGATAAAATAGTAAAGTGTTATGCAGAAAGAATAGTCCAGAGAAGTAAACTTTAAATTTACAACTCATATGTACTGAGGCGCTGCCGTATGCTCTCACCTCGGGCGCTAATTTTTCACGGCACGACATTGGACAGATACTTATATAGATTGGAATCTGGTGTTTCAGAGCACAGGATTATTTTTTTAATCAATTAATTTAACGAACCTTCCTCAGTACCTTATTTCCCATTTTGATGCGTTTTTCTCACTTTTACAGTTTTCCCACTACCTCTTTAAGAACAGGGACAAAAACACAGAAACATGGAGGACAGTAAAAATCACAAACACTATTCGCGCGTTCTTCCCTTGCCTGAAGTAAAACAATAAAATATGGTGAATGTGCAATTTTTGGTCTTCCATTTTCTAAGTGGTGACAAATCCAGAGTTGGAATGGGTCAGTGGGTCAAATTGTTCGAGTTTTCTGAGTGGGTCAACAGCATGTGACTCACTGCGACGCACCACCCACTGTGACCCACCACTCACTATGACGCACTCTGACCCATCGACCCTCTCTGCTCACTGCATTGTAGACAGCATCTTCTGACGCGACGAAACTCCAATGAACCACAAAATTACTAACCCCAAAATATGTTAAATCGCTTATATGCGTGATTTGTTTACATTAAGGTGAGTCTAAAAACACTAAAAAAAGTAACAAATAACTACCCCGTAGGAGGTTCGTACTACCAACCTTATGATGACTGGGCGGGTGTTCTTCCGATTTCGCCACTGAGGGGATGAAGGAGACGTCGCTTGTGAAGGGATAAATCGTTGAGATCTTCTTAATTTGGTCAATCAGAGTGCTCTTTTAACCGTATATATGAGACGATAACTTTGGGATAAGATAAAATGCGTTCGCCATGTAATTTTATAACAAAATTACGCGTGTCTATTTACTTTATTTCATGGTTCTACCATACTCACTTGCTAATGTTAGACAACAGTTGCCATCTAAATTCATACAATTATCGCACTCAATATTTTTCACTTCATGATGAGAGGCAGAGAATTTCTTGATCCCCGGAGCTCACTTTAGGAACAATTCGTCAGGAAAAAATAATATATAATAATAACCACATGCACATGACTGGCGACAGTTCGTGTTGGTCCCTTCGCGATTCTCCGCTACGAATCGACGGAGCGCGGACCAAAACGAAGTCCTCGCTACTAAGCAGTGTTTCAACACCCCGACGCGAGATATCTGTTTCGACTCGACGAAACCCTGCCGGCAGTGGGACACTAGCGGAAATCCTTCGACTCATCTCTATATTGCCGATCGACGTTTACCCGCAAGCGGGCCACTATGTGTTGGCAACGTTTACGGCATGAGGTAGGTCCATGTTTCATATAGCCTCGCTGCTGAAAGGGACGTTAAACTCAAAATCAACTCAACTCAACTGAACAAAAAATACAGTGCTTCTCATCATATATCCATATATGCTTACCATGCAGTTTATAATAATTGCTGAAACTTGTTTATTATATGGAGCGCTTAGAGCACAGGACAATCAACCCATAAAGTTGTGAGAAAAATAGACATAAAATTTGTAATGTAAGCTTCTGTATGTTGGTCTACGTACATTCATTTGGGAGTTTTAAATTTCACCCGCTTTTCCACTGAAAAGTATCGATAATTCAACAAGGAAATAATTAGACCATGATAATTTAATTTAAATTCTTCGTTATTTTGCCCATGACAAACACTTTACCACTTTATATCGTAAAGGTCAGATCCATCATTATTGTAACAGAGCGGTGCTTGAGGGATTGACCGTAGAAATTCAAACTCCGATTAGTTAGAATTTGACAACCTGGTTTTATTACAAGTGTAAACTCTTTAGTTGGTAGAAAAGATGACGTGGATCATGTATCAGAGTTGATGATGTGTTTTGGTGGGGCAGTGCTTCATGGTGGATGGTGGTTCGGAGTGGGTCATGGTGAGTAGTGAGTCAGAGTGGGCCAAGGTGGGTGGGGGTTATGGGTCAGAGTGGGTGGAAGTGGGAGGTGGGTCAAATTTTCATTGACCCACGCCATTTCTGATCAAATCTGTAAAATCAAATGAAAGAGCAATATTACTACACAAAACGCTCAACATCTTAGCTATTCATGACAAACTATTGCATAATCCGAATAACTCTAGTATATCCACAAACCATCAATTGTCATGTTTTACCGAAATACGTCATGACTTTTCTGACAACCTGATACTTTAAATGTTGTTAATACGCAAAGTTCATTGATCTCATCACTTATTCACTTATTCTCTTATAATCATCACAACCTTTAGGGTACTTCCCGTAGATATAGAAAGGTGAAATGTAGTATCCAGGCTTGGTGTAGCGTGCATGTAAACAAATGAGAAGCAACAGGATAATATTTCCCTCCTCCAAACCCCCTAAAGTGGAGTGTGTTGATTATTCAACAAAAAGACTTGAAATTCAATCAGAAAATTCATAAAATATAAAATATGTAGCCAAGTCTCTAATTTGCAATAATAATAATAATAATAATAATAATAATAATAATAATAATAATAATAATAATAATAATAATAATAATAATAATAATAATAATAATAATAATAATGGAATAACAGAATTACAAAAACAAAACAGAATTAAGAAAAAATGATTGCCACGAGGCATGGTCATAACTTGTGACGGCAGCTTCCTGTCGTTCCAGAGTTTCCCATTTTAAGACAAAATTGTCTTACTCCATATACGATACGAAAGTGAAATTATAAGTGAAGCATCAAACAGGTTCACTACATTACATAAACAGAACAGCACACTAAAGATAAATAAAACAATGAGTCGTGGGCCCATTTCAGTAAAAAATAATGTCTACTATTAGGGGCACTTGAAATAATATATATTCGTATATTATTGTCAGAGTTGTCAATATTGTCCCTATAATTAATTTGTCTTCTACGGAACGGGCCCAGAGGCGTAACTAACAACCCGCAGACCTTGGTGTGCGGAAGATTCCAAGAATTTCAGATATCCTCTGATCTTATTGGCCGATACAGATAGGACATCAAGAGTCATGACCTACATATAGCGAAAATTAAAGCCAACTGCTGTCAGCCCTCGTGGCCGAGTGTTTTAGGGCAACGTTCCAGTAATGAAAATATTTTTGGCGTGGGTTCAAACCTTGTCTAAGGATTTTTTAAATTTTCATAACACATTTTTCATTAAAATAAGCTTGCAGTTTTACTATACGGATCCATACTAAAACTAATAATAATAATAATAATAATAATAATAATAATAATAATAATAATAACAGTAGTAGTAGTAGTAGTAGTAGTAGTAGGAACGGGTTAGAAGCTCCGCAGGTTTTGTTTAGGTTCTGTTCTCTTGCTCAAATTTTTCTGTACATTTTACATGACCAACTTTAAACAGCTGGCTAGGGTAGCGCGCGAATAATGAAACTCTCGGGATCGGCGTAAATGCTGCAGGCTCTTCTTTGGAAATTAGAAGTTACGATGAGGAAGAATAGTAGTAATCGCAAGTTAAAAGCGATGAGGTAGCCTCAACTTGAAGAACGTTTCGTGATATTTTCCTCATTGACGAAGGCCTATATAACTTGCTTTTAAGTTAAAGAAGGAAATCTCGAGTAAGTCATTGTGACACTTATAAGGAACGTATTCTTATACGAGCATTAGTAGTTTGTAAAATCTTACATGCAACGATCTTAACTAGCTAAAAGTTTAGATAAAATGTTAAGTAACGCGGTAGGTAAGTGCTTAGCATATTGAACTTCTGTTCGGCGGGCCTAGGTTCGAATCCCGACCAGGTTGAAACTTTTTCTAATGTTTCAATTTCAATTTCAATACATACTCAGTGTGACAAGAAAGATCTTCTCTCCACCAGAAAGAAAAAGATGTTGGAATGAGGAGAATTGGAGAAGGTCTCTCAATGAAGGCAATCATTTACTAAGTTATTTCCAGCAGTTGTTCTACATTTGATATTTTCAGTTACTTTCAAGCATTTTTCTGATTCATGCGTGGTGAGTATTTTAATTTTTCTAAGCATACCATATATAAAGAAATAATACATTACATACACAGCAATATTAAGATAAATATATGGTGTTCTTTGGAAAACACGATCCGAACCATAGATATTCATCTTAGAATGGAGAATTGTTTCGTTAGTCACCTACTTTACAATTTTATCTGGATAAACACCTGGATCAGGGCTACCAACTGCTATTAGTGCCTAGAAAAATTACGTGTAAGTTGGGTTGCATCTGTCTAGGCGTTCTCACAGCTGCAAATTACCTGGACCCCAAGTAATGGAATTAGAGCACTTATGGGGGATATACTTTTGTGGCTGGGTGTATAAACGACAATTCAAACTGTAGTAATGAAGTGCAATATTTTCTCGCACTTTGGGAAATATTTACAAGAGATCCATCTATTGTTTTCCTTAATCTCCATTTAGCAACAGAAATTCATAGCACTTCTCAAGATGCATGCAGATGACACAATATTTGCAATTGATCTGGCATTTGCCAGGCATATCGACTAATATTACAATGTTTTCCACTTACTGTTTCTTCCTCTACGAATTTTAAAAGCGTCTAGCGAATCGAAAGAGTGCGTTGCCCGTTATGGTCTTTCCTACATGGTATTATATTACACAATGTTCGCAGTTTAGGGTGGTGTTTACCCCCCTCATGCCCCAAGTTGGCCGATATAAAGAAACACGTATATCCTACTTTTGATTGCTTTATTTACTCCAGGAGTTTCAAGCAAATCGGAATGTGACACTTGAAAAACCTTGCTTGTAAGTAAGGTAGGATAAAAATGAATCCAAAATTTAACGATAATCGTACAGCGAAAAATAAATATTTTTTACTATTCAATCCTTCATATTGCAGCAAAACTGCGAAAATTAATACAAAAGAAAACTCGAAATTTAAGGTTCCTGTGCCCTCCCCCTTGTCCGAGCACTTCGCCTTTTCGCCACCAGATGCTCACTTTTTCATTTAGCAATCACTGCTGGCACCTCTACTGGGAAGAACTGAAAGATCGTACCGGTCAGTTTGAATGTGTCCAGGATATCCACACTTGAAGTGGGCGGGGAGAGAAATCCAACATTTTTTTTTCGTGCACCTGCAGTCAGCCGTAGGGCAAAACCTCAACCATTGATGGGTAACATAAATTTTTCTTTTTGCAGGTAGGAATAGAGTTTTTGTACGAAAAACGGGAATTAGGTTGTAGAACGTCATTCGCATCGCGTTGACAAATTTTCTTTCGTCCGTTTATCACATGAAACTCTTTTCTTTTTTTTCGATTATTACCAGAATATGAGATAAAAAAACCTAAATAGTTCTTTGTATACAGAAAACAAACAAACAATACTCATATTTTCTTACATATCAGTATTATATGATTTTTTTTCTGAAGTGTATGATGCATGAAAAATGGACAGAATGAATTTTGAATTTTCTATTTGTCCCTATCCTTCTGAGTAGAGAGAATAGTGTCGCGACTAAAGGGCGCGCAACATTGAGAGGCCCAGAACAGAAAGAGGCCCATTTCAGTTTCGAAGTTAAACTTTATAATGTTAGGATGTTAAAAATTATGTGATGTTCCAACTATATCTCATTTTTACCTATGAAGACGGTAACACCTGAGCGATTATTTAGTAAATTAAATGCCAACAAAACTTATACTGACCAGCGAAAACATTATGACCACTCCCTACTTTTTGAACGAAATCATCGGACTGAGATAAGAGCTACAAGGCATAACACAACCGCGCGCCAAACACGACAAGAATCTCACTCGATTAGTCAGTGTGGTGCTTATGCCTTGAATGCGGAAGGACGACGATATATCAGGGTGACTAAACGGCTGGGAGCTTCATTTCGGAAACAGCGCGACTTGTCGAGTTTTCGTGATCTGCCGTGCTTATGTATTTCAAAGATGGGAAAAGGACAGTGAAACCAGCATCGAACCAAACAACAAAAAGTGGGGCGAACACACCTCATTAAAAATGTCGGATGTCGTAGACTCTCGAGGGTGGTACAGCAGAATAGACGAAAACTATAGCACAATATAATAATAATAATAATAATAATAATAATAATAATAATAATAATAAATATAAATAATAATAATAATAATAATAATAATAATAATAATAATAATAATAATAATAATAATAATAATACTAATAATAATAATAATGTGCATTTTTTGCATATGAGCAAGTTGTGGCTCACTAGATAGAACATAGAAAGTCAAAACTGTTCTCTGTAAATTTTGCGTGACTCATGAATGTGTAAAGAGGGGGTCCGTTTAACATTTTTGCGGGGAGGCCCATTCGTCCTTACTTACGCTACTGAGAGAATGTAAGGTAAAATAATAACACCAATATATATATATGTAAACTCCTGGCGCAACAGTCCTTTGTGATCTGAGTCTGCAGCGGGCTTATGTTAGTGGTAAGCACAACTACATCCAACGTCGCCGCTATCTTTTAGTTTCCCAACTTTTCTCTCGATATTTGGTCAACACAGCAATGTTTGAGTACCACACCGGGAATTAAACCCTGGACGACGCAGACTGTATCACTTTCGCTAATCATTTGGTAAAATTCAGGTTAGGGTGGTACTGAATTATTTTTGGAATATGCCATGTCTCATATGGTAAAGTTCAAAAGTATTGTGACATAATTAAAAAGCTCATTACCAACCACGTATTATTGCCTCTAATATCTCTTTAAAGTTTTCGAGACATGTGTCAAAAATGGTTGAAACACTTGAAGTTAGTTTAGTAACTTGAAGAAGATAGTGGACTTATACATACATGATTAGAATTGCTCCAATTTTTATTTTTATTCTTCTTTCTCGTAAAGAAATACAAAATCATAATATCAACCATTTTGGTACATTTTTCATAATTTGAAGCGCGAACAGCCGGTTTCTTTCCTTACGTTTTGAGCTTGGGATTTATATTCTCCTTGTCACTTATCGTGAAAGTCATTTAATGACATGGGTCTCAAAGCTAGAATATATTATGCGACAGAGGTAATGACAATTTTTGTCATTTCATCTCTCAAGATCTGTTAAATTTGACATTTATTGAATGATATCGATTTTATAATACGAATAAATTTTTCGCAATAAGGTGCGTATAGTGGTCGTAAGAAATGACAAAAGCTACCATTGGCCTTTATAGTGACACATGCTTTTTCGATCATGATATTCCCCTTAAATTTTGTAAAGGACAGTATCATTTTAATTATCTTAACCTAATTTCCTAAAGCATCTCATTCGTACGCTAAAAGAAAGATTTCTATTTTTTTATGTATAAGAATTCAGGGAATGCAAATTTATTCAAAATTCCTTTACAATTAAAGTCGCCTAAACAGATATTCCTTCGAGATTTCTGTATTTTGAAAACAAATTCACGATTTAAGTTCTTTGTATTTACTTGTTTCCATGTTTTTTATATTAATACTGTATGATCAGTTCGCAGAATTATTTTAGTTCCCCGGTAAATCCATTTGTAACAAGCTCCAAATACTGCTACAATTTTAATGTGGTTTCAGGAGAATCTGCATATCTCATTCTTTTGTTACTCTCTATATATTCATCTACTACGTAAACAAACACCAGTGAAAGAAAGAGGCTGAGAGCTAACATGTGCTCCGTAAGGAACGTTGTCATTCCTTTCACTGATATATCTAGAAAGTCTAATGTTGCCACGAGACAAGACGAGACTTCTGGCTTTGTCGTCTCGTCTAGAAAAGATGTGCCCGTCTCGTCTCGTATCGAATGGTTCTGTCTCCTCTCGTGGCAACAGCAGAAAGGCTGAGGCCCACAAAAGAGCTGTTATACCAAGTGGTTAAAATTACAACTTTTAACCAAGTTTGGTTTGATTAACAGAGCACAACACACAACACGACTGCAATCTTCCAGCAACGACTGCTTAGTTTCGACTGAACCCGTAATTACTTCAATAGGAATATTTGTCAATACCATCAGTACAGTCGAAAGGCAAGATTTCCCCATTTATTCTGATATCCTTTTTTCAGAACCCCTGGCGCCACTTCAACAAATAAGGAAGCCTATGTAACTTTCCCATTTAAAAAATGGTTTATCTTCGAATGACATCATAAAAGGATAAAAAAAAGATAAATTTTATTGTCAAATCAGAATCTTTTCAAAACTCAGTATCGAGAAAGGCTGACACGTTTCTGTTTTGGTTCGGAACGAGAAAGACCATGAAACAATAGTTAGTTACTGATAAAATTGCCACTTCTACGCGTACTTGTACTTCTATAACAGGATTTTTATACGTAGATATCTCCACCAGCCTCTCCACCACTGATCTCAATGAACGCTTTGCATTGTATTTGAATCTGGAGCACTATCACAAAATAATTGAACTTGAATCGATTGAGAAATGGAAGTGAAAGCTGTTTGTATGAATCATTTTTAAAAAATGCTTTAGGTATTCCCTGTTCTTTGTAGGATTTGAAACATTGAATCATTTGGATCATTTGAAATAATAAAAGATGGTATATATTTCGAAGGCAAATAATTTATTCCGAGTAAATATTTTTTTAAGCAAATTCAGAAAGTGTGTTTGTATTTTTCGAGACACGAGATGAGACATTTCACGAAACGTTTCGTATTGTATAGTGTATCGCTCCAAAGAGTACTGTCTCGTCTTGTTGCAACATTAAGAGAGTCTTACGCATTCTCTTTCCAAGAAAATGAGCTAGAAACTTGAAAAGTACATTCAGTCAATTGTTATCATAGAATATACTATGAGCATAGCCACTGATGTGTAGAAGGTGACACAGGCGGAATTTGTTTTTATGGAGCCCTTGGCGAGTTGGAGCTGTGGGGCTTTATTATTTGGATTGAAAACATTGGTTCAAAAATATTTTACATTTAGCATACATACATATACACACACATATATACGTACACACACACGTACATGTGTGTTACATATACTTTAATTAATATGTGGACCTAAGGACAAGGTCCGGTTCGCCCACCCAAAAACCGCCTCTGGGAGGTGGGTTGGAAGCGCACCCCTGAAACATAGAATTATGCTAATCGTATTCTTCTGAGATAGACTACCCCCGAGGAATAAGTAAATAAATAAATAAATAAATAAATAAATAAAAATAGTTTCGTAATGTTTATCTTCCGTATACGAGTAATTGAAAAAATTTAGTGTCTCAACAATGAGAGCCGTATACAGGTGATCCTGCGTTCCTGGCGGAACTTCTCTAGTTGCGGACAAAATTTCACACTATACCCTCTTTCGGCTCTCTCCCCCACGGTAGTTTTAAGATTTTTTTTACCTATTATCTACTCCCTTGGAGTAACTGTTGCTCTGTATTTTCAAGGGCTTGCAACCGTCAGAATGAATATCTTGGCTGCTTTCCCAGCTACCCATTCAGCGTGCAATAGATACATGCAATAACAATCAAATCCCACACAAACTACTCTACCCATCAAATATTTTAACATGGAAAGTTCTTTTACGCAACGTATTTCGTTTGTTTAAAATGGAATAGACCTAAATACAACTTTTTTTTTAATGTTCTTCTGGAGATTCGATAGTGAGATCGCTCAATCAAAAAATGAGAAAATTAGTGCTCTGACAATCTGGTAGAAATACATGCCATATATATATTACTGTGATTACATTGTTATTTCTTCAATGATTATTTTGCTTAGAGCTTTCTTACTCTCCAGGGTACTCTTCAAGGGTATACAATTACTCTTCACTTATGTCGCGAAAAAATATTCAGCTTGCACATTTATTTCGAGAACTTCTCATTCCCTAATACATAAATATTCAGCTTGCAAATTTATTTCGAGAACTTCTCATCCCTAATACATATTTATTCTCTCAATTTGTACGTACAGCCGACAAACTTACACAGAATCTCAACAGAGTTCAAATGTGAGGTGTCTGCTGTGAAACACAGGTCAGTTAGGCCTCTTTCACATTATCCGGCGATTTGCCGGATCCGGTTTCGGCTCCTTTCATATTATCCGGCGTTTTGCCGTGGATGAAAAATATGCGAGCAGGGTTGCTGTGCAGCTGAAGAAACAAAACTCAGTGACTCTTGTCGTGTTGTGGTGGTTATAATGGACAGACTTAAAATGTGTTTTCTACTTGCCTTGTTAAGACACAGGCAGAAAAAAAAAACGTCAGAGACACATACGGACCTGTTTGTTACCGAATGAGAGAACATGCCACATACAGAAAAGATGTGCACTTTTTATTAGAAACGCGGTATTTTGGAAGACATTTTTCTATACTGTTTCCGCAATTGATAAATTTGGGCAAAATAGCGGCCCGGTTCTGGATATTTAAAATACCGTTCCGGTATTCAACTGTTGTGACTGAGAAAATCAGGCTAAAATCCTCTCGGGATAGTCTACCGTTGAGGTCTATCCGAGAATCTCAAGCCAACATTCAGCCACTGACCCGAAGACTGGTCTGTAGGCATTATTATTGTTATTACTAGCTGTTATGCCCGTTCTTCGCACGTTTCAGATAAAATATCAATGTAAACAAACTGAACAATGAGAGAAGAATTAAAAAACATTTCTAAAATTAGATACATTTTGTGTGAATATATATCCAACAACGTACGTGTTTTCATTGGGAAGGCCGATGGGGGCTGAATTTGAACGTAAACACTATCGGGAGTATCTATATACATCTGAGCGACCTCGATAAATATGAATTCGACACAAATATTGGTCATTTTCTACTACTTTTACATGTCCCGGTAAATGCCCCCTGAGACCCCTCCCTGCTTCGAATTGTGAAAAAACGCCTCTGGTCTTCAGCCGATACCGCGAAAACTATGAATGTGACACTAACATCTGTCATTTTCTACTACTTTTACATAGAAAGTAAACGCCTCTGTGATCCTCTGGTTCTAATTTTGAAAAAAACAACGCCTCTGGCTCCCAGTCGACGGGGGCTGTATTTGGAAGTCAACGCCTTGGGAGAATCACCATTCATCTCAGCGACAGCGAAAACTATTGATTTGACACTAATATTGGTCATTTTCGATTATTTTTACATGTCTCCCAATTATCCAGCCCGGTGACTCCCGGCCCGCATACAATGGTGGCTGAATTTGAAAATCATCGCTAATGAAAGTATCACCATTTATCTCAGACCGCGAAAATTGTGAATTTCACAATAATATCGGTCATTGTGGATTATTTTTTACGTCTCGGTGATCTCCTGGCCAAAGTTCCATAGCTGATGAGGACTAAATATGAAAGTAAACGCTATCTTGAGTTTCACCATTGAGCTCAGTGACCCCGAAAGCTATGGATTTGTCATTAATATCGGTCATTTTCGATTATTTTTACATGTCGCGAAATTGCCCCCCCCCCTCTGGTGATCCCCGGCCCGCATACAAATGGTGGCTGAAGTCATCGCTAATGGTAGTGTTACCATTGATCTCAGCGACCGCGAAAACTATGGATTTGACATTAATATCGTTCATTTTCTACTACTTTTACATGTCCTGGTAAATGCCCCCCTGAGACCCCCTGGTTCGAATTTTGAAAAAACGCATCGGTTTGATCTGGAGCCTGGACCAAGGTACCCGTGACCAAATTTTGGTAACTTTCGGTCCACTCGTATGGTCCCTAGGCCGCACAAAGATAGACAGACACATAAACTCTTTATTTTATTTATATTAGATTATTATTATTATTATTATTATTATTATTATTATTATTATTATTATTATTATTATTATTATTATTATTATTATACTATTTCGGGTTTATTCTTTTGTTTTAAGCGTTCCGACTATTGACTCAAGTCTCTTTAAAGCACTGCTCTAGTCTCTGAATTCAGAGGACTATTCAAGAAATTACAGCCAGATAATTATAAAATATATTTGATTTTTGATTTGATTTTTAGTTTAGCGTCCCGTTCAGCAGCGAGGCTATGTGAGACGTGGACCTACTGATTAACGTGGAATCCGAACCACATGAGCTCTTGCCGGGAATCCAACCCGAGTCTATAAAATATATATAAAGTACGGTATATTTATCAAATATCACATCATGAATTCTCTCTTGCTTTGCGTAGCAAAATAGAACATAAATATATAGCAAAAGAATGTATTGCTGAAATATTTGATAGTGTATATTTCAATTTTGGGTCACCACAAATTTATAGAAGGTCATTTGTCCAGTGCTACACGGACATCTCCCAATCTTCTATTACATAGAAAAATAATAATTTATATTGATTTCGTTACTTGGGTAGTATTGGTCGTTTTCAATTAATTTTACATGTCATCTTTACCCATAGGTTGTATATACAGGTTTGGTTAATTACTCCAGATGTACTGGGCTAGAACATAACCACATACACAAACACACTCCACATAACACACAAAACCACACGCTCCCATATTATAGCAGCCACTTTCTGCTCTTTCCTGGCAACACTTGCTTCCTCCCCCAACATCCATCCGGTAGTTTGCCGCGTATATGTGAAGAGCGTCATTGCTTGTAATGTCCCGCTTGGCTATACACGGCGATTTGCCGCGCCGGATTCTAGCAGGGAGGTCCGGCTGTTTTTGTTCGCCGGATGAATGTCCGGCGACCGCCGCACATATGTGAAGAGCTTCATTGCTTGCAATGTCTTTCTACCTCGTCCGGCAATTCGCCGGAACCGGATCCGGCAAATCGCCGGATAATGTGAAAGGGACATTATATGGGAGAGGCTTTTAGAGTGTAATTCTAGGAACACTGTCGACTTTTAGAGTGTAATTCTAGGAACGCTGTAGGGGATCATCCCGCTCCACCTGAGACAAAAAAAGAAAAGAAAAAGAAAATAAATCTCGCGGCACACAACTAATTTACACTGGTTACAAAGCAGGCACAAGGAAGTTCTGAATGAAATATGTTTATTATTATTATTATTATTATTATTATTATTATTATTATTATTATTATTATTATTATTATTATTATTATTATTATTATTATTTTGCACTATTCCATTTTCCGAACAATAACATTTACCGATGACCTGTTAGCCCCTCCACCACAGCCATCATGAAAACAAATTCAATCGGAATTTGGCCAGCTCGTTTGATCACGAATAATTATTGTTTGATCCCAACGCATTATGACGTATTACACATAATTTGGTTAGGGCTTGTTAGCCCTAGATAATCGACATGTACCATTCCATAGATATTTCTATCGTAAATAGGTAAGCAAAGTTTCGTTAGTTTCTGGTAGAAAGTATGGCAGATAAAGTTGATTGTTTATTTAACAATGGTGGCCTCTAACAATGAAACTAACAACAGCAACTGAAATCGACAAGTACCATTTCATATATATATCTCAGTAGTAATCCGATGGGTGTGCCAAGTTTGGTCAGTTTCTGGTACAAAATATAGCAAATAAAGTTGATTCTTTATTTAACAATGGTGGCCTCCAACAATGAAACTAAGAACAATATGTGAAATCGACAGGTACCATTCCCTAGATATCACAGTGGTAATCCGATGGGTGTGCCAAGTTTGGTCAGTTTCTGGTACAAAATATAGCAAAGTTGATTCTTTGTTTAACGATGGTGGCCTTCAACAATGAAACTAACAACAATATGTGAAATCAACACGTACTATACCCTACATATTTCAATCTTAAACGGTGCAAAGTTTGGTTAGTTTGTGGTAGAAAGTATGTAAGATAAAGTTGATTGTTTATTTAACAAAGGAGAAATCCAATTATTGTTTATTTAACAATGGTGATCTTCAACAATGAAACAAAAACAATATGTGAAATCGACACGTACCATTCCATAGATAATTCAGTCTTAAATGGGTGTGCAAAGTTTGGCCAGTTTCTGGTAAAAAGTATGGCTGATAAAGATGGTTGTTTATTTAATAATGGTTTCCTCTAACAATAAAACTAACAAGAATATGTGAAATCGACACATACCATTCCATAGACATCTTAATCGTAAATGAGTATGCCAAGTTTGGTTAGTTTGTGGTAGAAAGAGTGTAAGATAAAGTTTTTTTGTTTATTTAACAATTTAGAAATCTATCGATTGTGTATTTAAAAATGGTGGTCTTCAGCAACGAAACTAACAACAATACATGAAATCGACACGTAGCATTCCCTAGGTATTTAAAACTTAAATTTGTATGCAAAATTTGGTCAGTTTCTGGTAGAACGTATGGCAGACAAAGTTGATTGTTTATTTAACAATGGTAGCTTACAACAATGAAACTAACAACAATATGTGAAATCGGGAGGTACCATTCCCTAGATATCTCAGTTGTAATCCGATTGGTGTGCCAAATTTGGTCAGTTGTTGGTAGAAAGTGTGGCAGATAAAGTTTATTGTACATTTAACGATGGTGGCCTTCAACAATGAAACTAACAACAATATGTGGAATCCACACGTACCTTTCCCTAGATATCTCAATCTTAAATGGGTGTGCAAAGATTCTTCACTTTCTGGTAGAAAGTACGGCAGATAAAGTCAATTGTTTACTTAACAACGGTGGCCTCTAACAAAGAAACTAACAACAATACGTGAAATCGACACACACCATTCAATTGATATCTCAATCGTAAATGAGTGTGCCAAGTATGGTTAGTTTGTGGTAGAAGATATGGCAGATAAAGTTTACTGTATATTTAATAATGGAGAAATCCAACGATTGTGTATTTAACAATGGTGGCCTTCAACAATGAAGCTAACAACAATATGTGGAATCCACACGTACCATTTCCTAGATATTTCGATCTTAAACGGGTGTGCCAAGTTTGGCGAGTTTCTGGTAGAAAGTATGGCAGATAAAGTTGATTGTTCCTTTAACAATGGTGGCCCCTAACAATGAAAGTAACAACAATAAGTGAAATCGACACGTACCATTCCATAGATATCTCAATCGTAAATGAGTGTGCCAAGTTTGGTTAGTTTGTGGTAGAAAATATGGCAGATAAAGTTGACTGAATATTTAATAATGGAGAAATCCAACGATTGTTTATTTAACAATGGTGGCCTTCAATAATGAAACTAACAACAATATGTGAAATCGACACATAGCATTCCCTAGATATTTCAACTTTAAATGGATGTGAAAAGTTTGGTCAGTTTGTGGTAGAACGTATGGCCGTTAAAGTTGATTGTTTATTTAACAATGGTGGCCTCTAATAATGAAACTAACAACAGCATATGAAATCAACCCATATCGTTCCATAGATATCTTAATCTTAAATGAGTCTGCAAATTTTGGTTAGGTTGTTGTAGAAAGTGTGGCAGAAAAACTTGATTGTTTATTTAACAATAATGGCCTTCAACAATGAAACTAACAACAATATGTGAAATCGACACGTACCATTCTCTAGATATTTCAATCTTAAATGGGTGTGCAAAGTTTGGTCAGTTTCTGATAGAAAGTGTGGCACATAAAGTTGATTTTTTATTTAACAATGCTGGCTTCTAACAATGAAACTAACAAAAGTAAGTGAAATCGACACGTACCGTTCCATAGATATCTCAATCGTAAATGAGTGCACCAAATTTGGTTAGTTTGTGGTAGAAAGAGTGCAAGATAAAGTTGATTGTTTATGTAACAATTTAGAAATCCAACGATTGTTTATTAAACAATTGTGGCCTTCAACAATGAAAGAACAACAACATGTGAAATTGACACATACCATTCCATAGATATCTCAATCGTTTATGAGTGTGCAAAGTTTGGTTAGTTTGTGGTAGAAAGTATGGCAGATAAAGTTGATAGTTTATTTGACAATGTAGAAATCCAACGATTGTTTATTTAACAATGGTGGTCTTCAACCAGTGGCGGCGTAAGGGCGGGGCGAGCGTAGATTAAAGCTGAGTGTAGATTAAAATATAATGAAAGTTAAAATATACTGTGTTAATTACATTCTAAGGTTTTATGATGCAAGTAATGGAGCCCTGTCTGCTAGCCTGCTTCCTAAACTATCACTGTTTATTTATTTATTTATTTATTTATTTATATATCAGTTCAAGAGAAGGGTAGAAAGAAGGGATCAACGTATATAATGCTTTATTAGGGTACTAGCATTCTGTTCCTAATTAAAAGCTCTTTGGTGCAGACGCTATAGTCGCTGATTCACTTGTTTTCCTTCTGTCTTTATTCTTTTGTCCTTTACAAGTCGAATTTTCAGCGAGCGAAACCCTTTTGCTTACCTGGTTTCCCCATGTTTGCTCTTGTTTTTTGGCGTATGAATTTACATTTCAACCCACAAATTTAGAGCGAAGAAAATGTTCAATAAGAAAACAAGTGTTCAAATAATGAAAATACTTCAGCATTATATTTAATTCAACTTCTGATTGTTCTCATATGGAACAGTTGTCACAAATCATTCGATTTGTTGACATACAACGTGATTCTGTTCAAGTTCGGGAAGCATTTATTGATTTAATCTCTGTCGAATGAAAGACTGTTGAGAGTACGTGTATTTCTGCTTAAATACTGAAGAAATTTCAATGTGATATGCTTGGTATTAAGATTCGAGAGGCCAGTCTTGTGATAATCAGGCTACAATGGCCGGGCAATATTCTGGAGTTCAAACTTTGATACGGAATATAAGTCCTTTGGCCATTTTCGTTCCTTGTAACAATAATTCATTGATCCTTGTGGCTCACATGCTGCGCACGTCAACATTCTGTCGGTGACTTTGTTGAGAGAAATGGAAGGTCTTTTGGTATTCTCTAGATCTACTCACCGATGGAATGTGCTGCAAAATCACGTAAAGACTGGTCTGAAACGTGAAAATGACACTAGATGGAGTTCAAAAGCAGAAGCTTTAAAGGCACTTTCTAGTCAATTGGATGAAGTAATTGATTTGTTGGAAGATCTACGTGACACTTCGATTGAAACGTTTGATACTAGAAGAGATGCTGGTCTTCTTGCAAGCATCCAGTCATTTAACTTCATTGTTTTATTATATTTCTGGTCTGCAAATCTCTCATATATTGATCAGATCCAAAAATGCCTTCAATCTCAGGATATGAGTTTCAATCAAACTCTTATTCAGTTACAGAGCCTGGTTAACACCATTAATATCTGGAGACTTGAGCTGGGCAAGGAAATCATATCCACAGTTGAAAGAAGTTGCAGGCGTGGAACATAACTGTGGGTACACATAGTAGAAGGAGACGCATGCCTGGAGAAAAGAATGAAACCTGATTGTACAGGCCGAAGTGAAGCGCTCTATCAATGAAATTCTAGATGAAATGAGACAACAAATGTATGATCATTTTACTCAGATGCATGATCTGAACGACAGATTTGGATTCCTGTGTTCTATGACCAACTTTGTGCAGCAGCTAGATGATGAGAGTGAGAAAAGGCTAAAAAGCATGTTGCTCTGATTTGGTTTTGCTCTACCCGAATGTGACCTGGACGGCTTATTATTATTTCAGGATTGTAAGGATTTAATCCGTTCACTAGGGTGTGCCCAGAAAGCTAAAGAACAACTTGACTTTTCACCACAAGGTATCCTGAAATATGTACCTTCAATGGGGCTTGAAATTTACTAAAGTTTGGCAACCGCTCTTCAGATTTTGATATCACTGCCCATATCTGTCGCTTCTTGTGAAAGGTTTTTCATCAAAATGAAATTGATAAAATCCTACTTGCGTTCCACAATGAGTCAGGAAAGATTCGCGAATCTGGCCATTTTTTCTATCGAAAATGAAATAGCATCCACTGGATTCTGATAATATAGTTGAGACTTTCGCTGCTACCAAAGCAAGGAAGGTATCATTCTGAATGTTGGTGGAACATAGGCTAATATGGTAGTGGAACTACTGTCGAAAGTAATTTCATGTTTCTAGTAAAGGCAATAAAAATACAAAAGTACCAAAAGAAAATGAAATATTTGTTTTACGTCCCAACGCCCAAGGTTATGCGGGTTAGGCTAAAGAGGACGGTGATGATGAGAAATGAATGAAAAGGTGGAATGAAGAAAGTGGGAGGAAACGGGAGAACCCCGAGAAAACCCACGAGCACGGTGTTTGTCCACCACAAAGTCCACACGATGCGAGCTGGGATCGAACCTGGGACCCCAAGCACAGGAGGTGAACGCTCTACCACTGAGCCACCGCGCCCCCAAAAGTACCAAAAAGTAATAAAAAACTGTCAAGACTTGTCAATTGACTGGTGATAAGTGGTAATGAAAAGTAGGATGGTATAACCCGTAGTAGAATTCTGTGCTCACATATTTAATCTATAATATCCCCAATTATTCAATACATTCAGGATTTTTTGTTATAATATATTCTAATACTAAGTACACTAGTAAATGGTAATGGAAATAATCATAAGTGACAGAATATAAACATGACTGAAATATTAAATACAAAATAATATAATCATATAACAAGTGCGAAATCTGGAAACAATAGTAAAAAAGACAAGCAGGAGAGAAATATTCTAGTGCTTAACTATTCATTGATATTTTGGCAAAAGCAGCGGGACTAAATAGATCGCACGTTATCACTGGAGAGACACCGAATGTTAAAGTGAATGGGGCTAATTGTAGGAAGAAAAATCTAATCAAATTAAACCAATCTAACGTAAATTCAGACAGGGAGAAACTATGAATAAACTTAACCATATGAGAAATTGCACAGGACAAACACCAAAGGCAAGAACCGAACAAAAGTATTCTAGAAAACATAGAGCTTACATTTAAAAATTGCATCGGCTATATTATTATTTGCAATTTTTGCAATATCAGCTCATTGTTACGTTTTGTACGTAAATTTATCTCTATATTATTAGGAGCATTACTTCCACTATTCCATCTAATTACAGTACGCGTTGATACTACGATAGTATAGGTGTAGGATAAATTCTGGATTCTTGATTGTTACGTTTTTTGTTCGTTCTTAAGACTGTCATTTCTGTTGTGGGTTGTAATTTCCGTTACACTTGTATTCCTAATCATTTTTCTATCGTGTCCTTTGTTTAAAAATGAATAAATAAATAAATAAAATGGAATAATAATCGTAGTCCACTGGAGTTTTATTTGTAGATACCAGCCTGAAGGTGGTTCTAAGCATTTAAAAAATGAACATGGATGCTGAATGTCAGCCCTATTTGTTTAATATATCCCAGATTATAATGATCTAAACACACACACCAACGGGAAAGGGGGAGGAGCAAACAGAAAGAATGATTATGTAAATGAATGGCAAAAATAGAAGTGTACAAATCACGATTGTTTGAAAAGGGGCCCCAACCTACTTCACTAGCCCCGGGCCCCAGTTTGCCTTCCGCCGCCACTGATACAATCTGTCATCACACGGAATTTGTCTTCTATATTATTATTATTATTATTATTATTATTATTATTATTATTATTATTATTATTATTATTATTATTATTGAATATTTAAGACCTCAATATTATGTCCTATTAAAATTCAAATAAGCATACTGAAGTTAAGAAAAATGAAATGAAATTTCGTGAACCCTCCATAAGGATTAATTGCTTTCTAAGAGATACTTTGGTAGAAAAAGAAGGGGAAGAAGGTGTCAGCTCCTGGACAATACGAAAATCAAACATTCGCATGCCTCAACAGAAACTAAGTAGGATTTCTCTTCAACACGATACATAGTAACGCCCTTCCTTTAGATAAAAGACTTTGGATTATGTATGCGTTATATTGATATTTTAACAAAACATCCATACGAATATAAAAAAGAATAGTTCCTATTTTGATTGAACACATATATGAAACGTGTTGGAAATGGCGAACGAAAATATTATATTATTTCTAGTAAGAGTGGAAGAACTCAGAAACAATTCCACAATGAAACAATAACGTTTCAGATACATTTACGACAATTATGTATTCATGAATTGCTTGCTAAACACGCTAAGTTTTCAAAGACTACAAATCGTGATTGTAGACTTTGAAGTCATATTGTTAGTATTTTCCTTGTGAAGAAAGTTGTTTCAATTTTAACCTGTAAGGACGAGAGAAATTGATTATTTTTCATGTTATTACACGTAAGAAATGTCAACATCGTAAATGATTAAAGTTTTCTTAATATCCTCGGCGGAAATCGAACCGCGTACTCCTAATTTACGAAAGGAATGTTCAAGCCATTACCCTAAGACTATTCTTTTGAGTAAGAGTCAAGAAACAATCGTGTATGTAGCAAATTGCAAGCCTTTACGATTCCAATATTTTATTAACGATAAAACACTGATTTCGGTCATGATAAAACACTATAGTCCAGAGAATTCAAATTTAAATAGAAAAAAGTTACAAACACGCAAGAACGTAAAGGAGAAAGTGGTCTTAAGAGTATTTCGAATCATTTACTGGAACGTGGTGCCTCAGACCACTCTTTTTTCTGATTCACCCAAAGTATCTCCGTAACTATCTCTATTATGTACGGTTATTCTCGTTTTACAGTTATTTCCAGTAAGTTTGAACGACAGGGACACGAACACTGATACATCGAGGACATTTAATAACTCAAAGGCTCTCCCACCGGGAATTGAAACTGAGACCCCGCCTACTAAACTATTTAATGGGTGGGGTACCTGGTTCGTTCCCAAGGCAAGTAAGCTTGGGACGAACAACATCGAGCTCGTGGGTTTTCTTGGGACACTCGCACATTCTCAATCCAATAATTCGTCCATCATATTTCACTTGGTTTAATCATAGTCTTTCTCAACTCAACAATCATAATCGTGGGACATTAAACGTAAAGATTACATTTTCAAGCTGCTTACCCAAACCAATTCGAACCGAAAAACAGTTGTATTTTCTGTTGCTCATTAACGTACTTTCACAAAAAATATATATAGGGAGAAAAACATGGGCAATCGTAATTGCATTCAAAAGTGAAACAGCACTTATAATACCTTAACTAAAACGAAACGTTACATATCGTTTGGAACTTTTCCAAAATATATACGGATATTCTGAAAAGTGGAAATATAGTGTCTGTTTTCAAACAAACCTGAAGCAAATTACGGTTCGTTTTCTGAAATAAACGGAAACATTCTGTTTCAAGCTTAAGCCGAACCCAAACCAGTTAACCAATCAGAAATGGCGTGGGTCAATTAAAACTTGACCCACGATACACCACCCACCGTGACTCGCTCTGACACACGACCCACCGTGACCCACTCTGACCCACCACCGTCTATGAGCCACTCTGACCCACTATCCACCATGAGCCACTGACCCACCAAAACATCGACAACTCTGACACATGATTCACGGTCTCTTCTCTACCGACTAAAGGGTTTACAGTTGTAATAAACCCAGGTTGTGAAATTCTAACTAATCGGAGTTTGAATTTCTACGGTCATTCGCTCAAGCACCTCTCTGTTACAATAACGATTGATCTGACCTTTACGATATAAAATGGTAAAGTGTTTGTCATGGATAAAATTACGATGAATTTCAATTAAATTTTAATGGTCTAATTATTTCCTTGTTGAATTATCGATACTTTCAAGTTGAAAAGCGGATCAAACCATTAAAGTCTCAAATCAAGTTAAGTTCGTTCCCGATGCAAGTAAGCTTGAGATGGACATCATGTTCGTGGGTTTTCCCGGGACACTCCCGTAAATGTGTCTGAAACGTCTCCCATAGTTTTGGAGCTATGGGCCTTTTAAAATTATTTTTTATCATGTTTTCGGAAGCCTATAACTCCGAAAGTTAGTATTTGTGTACCGCGGTTGGGCTATACTTTTTGTTATGTTGGTGTCAGGAATCAACCACCAATCGTTGTCTTTGTTGTTTTGGGCACCCCATATATATATATATATATATATATATATATATATATATATATATATATGAGGAAACAGTGGACTATAGGGTTTTTATCTAAATTTGAACTACATAATGGCAGTTGATTTCACGGGACAAGAGTAACATCAACTACAATCTAGGTACTAGACGTGTTCCACCAGAGTTAGAGTGGGTCAGTGGATCGGTGGATCAAGTGGGTCGAGTTTTCTGAGTGGGTCAGTTAGTCGTACGTCAAAGGCATATGGCCCACTGCGACCCTCCAACCAGCGTGACCCACTGCGAACCACCATTCATTATGACCCAGTTCGGCCCACCACCCATCATGACCCACTGCGTCCCACCTCCCACCGTGACCCATGCGAACCACGACCCACTATAACCCAATCTGATACACCGACCCACTCTGCTCACTGCATTGTAGACAGCAACTTCTGAGCAGGAATTTTTTTTCACCCTCGACCCTTGCCATAGAAACTAAACACGTTAGTTATTGGTTGCAGTTTGCGATTGTCCAAACCTTCTGGTGTATGTATTGTGTATTATAGTAGTAATAGAGAAAATTGTCACTGAGGAAGAAGAACAAGCAGCTGAGGTTAAATTTATATCATGGCAGTCAAGGTGGAACAAAGCGAGCCCTACGGAGCTTCTAACCTATTCCTACTACTACTACTACTTATACAGTGAAATCGTACAGCAAAACTGCACACGTAACGTAAGTAAATCAATTTTTTGACTATGATTTTTTATAAAAAGTAAAAAACTTTCCTTGGCCCGGCTTTGAACCTACATCAAAAGTAATTATAATTATTGGCAATTGCGCTAATATGCTCGGCCACAAAGACCGCAAGTAACAGTCATATGATTTCTGCTATATTTCTGCTATGTCCCGAGAAACGGATAATTCCAACTAACCAGAACACGACCTGGTCGGGAGAGTAATACTCCGGGAAGTACGTTTTGTTCTTGCGCTATTTTAGCCAGCTATTTTATGCGCTATTCTAGCCAGTTGCTTTAAGTTGTCACAAAATTATATAATGGGAGTCAAGGTGGAACAAAACGAAACCTGCGGGGCTTCTAACCTGTTCCTCTTCCTTCTCTTCCTCCTCCTCCTCTTCCTCCTACTACTACTACTAATCCTCATCCTCATCCTCCTCCTCCTCCTACTACTAATACTACTCCTAATTTTCCTACTCCTCATCCTCCTTCTCTTCGTACTACTACTACTATTACTACCATTACTACTACTACTACTTATCTTCACAAAGTAAGTAAATCGTTTTCATTTTATTTTAATCAAAAGTGTTATGAAAATTTAAAAAATAAAAAACTTTCCTTGGTCCGGGTTTGAACCCACGCTAAAAACGATATTCGATACTAGCATATAGCGCTAGCACGCTCGGCCACGAGGGCCGTCAGCAGCAAAAGTTTGATTTCTGCTATTTGACTGCTACATGGCAAGAAATGGGTAACGCCAACCAATCAGAACTGTGTATTTCGTTTGCACTTCCGAGAGCATTATTCCCCCGAGCTATTCCTACCAGAAATGCGTATTTAGCTGCTATGAGTAGGGTCGAACGTGATTTAAAACTATGCTTCTGAACACTGGTGAATTTGTCTACGTTTTACTTTCAAAGCCTCCATTTTCCTTCCTTTTTCATTTGTTTCTGTTTACTTACCTGAAATGAGTATCTCTAAGTGAAAAAATCTTGAGGCATATTTGGATATTCATATTTGTAATTGTAATAATAGCAATAGGACGTATACCACTACTTTTCTTTCGAGACACAGAACCTGTGAGTTTTAGAGGAACTAGCTACTGGGAAAAATACATTTTTGGTCACAGTAATATATAAATTATTATATAAAAAATTGCATGTAACTGTGTATGCCTAATCATCACGGTCAAATTGCAGTCAAATGAAATTAATTTTGATATATAGTTAGGCCTTAATCTAAACTTGGATGTTACCACATTGCTTTCATTATAATACTATCCTAAGGATCCGAAAAAAAATGAGCATATCACAAGCCGTTAAAATTACGAAGCTCAAATTCAGTATATTATCTCCATTAAAAATTAACAGAACGTCCACTAGCATTTTTTAAACTTCTTTATGGGGAAGGGCGGTACTTTGTACATATAAATAATTGATAGTGGGTTAGTTTGTAAAAATAATCCAAACCGATCAATATTTGTTGAGAAACAAATTGAGAAATAAACAATAGAGTGCTTCGCATCATATATACATATATGCTTACCATCAGGGGTGGACCCAGGACGGACTTCCGGGGTGCGGTGTGTTGTAATACTGCTACTTAGAGCTACTTTTAAGAGCACCAAACTCTGGGATGGTTTTTATTTATATTTAAAATAAGAAAGATTCATCTTTCTCCGGGTCATTGGTCTGAATAGTTCACGGTGAGTTATGGGTTATGGTGGGTCGTGGGTCAGAGCGGGTCACGGTGGGTGGAGTATCGTGGGTCAAGTTTTCATTGAACCATGCCATCTCTGGTCAGTTAACTGGTTTCGGTTCGGTTTAAGCTTGAAACAGAAAGTTCCAAACCATATATAACGATTTCGTTTTAGTTAAGGTATTATGAGTCTCCTATCTCACTTTTGAATGGAATTACGATTTCCCATGTTTCTCTCTATATATATATTTTTTCTGAAAACATTAATGAGCAATAGAAAATACAACTGTTTTTCGGTTCGGATTGGTTTCGGCTAACAGCTTGAAAATGTAATCTTTACCTTTAATGTCCTACGATTATGCCTGCTAAGTTGAGGAAGACTATGATTAAACCAAGTGAATTATGATGGACGAATTATTGGATTGAGAACGTGGGAGTGTCTCGGAAAAACCCACGAGCACGATGTTGTCCGTCTCAAGCTTACTTGCATTGGGAACGAACCTGGTACCCCACTGTAACCATTTTCTCTTGCCATCCTCACAACCCACCCAAAACACATTGAATAAATACAAAATGTATTAGAGATCACGTTGTAAGGCCGAAGAGACAAAACAGTCACACAGCAGGATGAGTAGAAAGCCTTCCCAAGTAGTTGAATTTAGTTTCTTTCACTAAACGAAATATACATATATTCTATAAATGCTATTGAGGGTAATGTTGTAGGCTTTATAAATGTCAAAAGTCTGTAATTAACAATTGTAAATATATTTTATTAACAACAAATTAACAAGAAAAGGAACGTATCTACGAAATTGTTTAAATATAATTAAATACTGGTTAGCCCTTACTTGTATATGAAATATGTTATAGTCCATTATTACTTTGACAAACCATGAGGACACAATAGTCCTTATAGCAAAAATTGCGTCAACTTCATCTAAAAGATACTGACAAATAATAACAATTATTATATCTCAATATGTATGAAATACAACGCTCTTACGTTTCCATATAACTTAACTGCAATGTGATAATACCAGGACTCAATTATACTTTCAAAAAAAGAGAGACTTTTTTTTAGCATACTTAAAATATGGAAAATCACTCACCACAAATTTACGTCAACTGAAGTATCTTACAATTTTATACGGCGGGCAGCAATTCGCAGCATGCTTTAGTTGATGACAAATAAGAAATTAAATTCGTAAACCAAGAATACACTGCCGTAAAATAAAATAGTACCCAAACTAACATAACATAATAATAATAATAATAATATATAAATAGCTAGCTTCTGAATATATTACATATTACCCTCCTCTTCTGAAAAAGTTCAGGTGATCATGCTGAATCTTTTCAGGCCCAGAATGATACCAACCTTATTCAGAAAACAGACTATTAAACCTTTCTAATAATACTTTTAGATATAATTAGGAAGAGGAAGAGAAACTGGTTGGGACATTGCCTAAGAAGAGATTGTATCATGAGTGACGTCCTAGAGGGTATGGTGGCAGGAAAGAGAGGGAGGGGGCGAAGGAGACTACAATTAATGGATGATATTAAAACAGAAAGATCATACGCGAAGACGAAAAGGTTAGCGGAGGACCGTGGAGCATGGAAGCTTCTCACCTGCGGCAAGTGACCTGCCAATAAAGGCAGAATACCTATGATGATGATGATGAAACCTTTCTAACGTACAAGAAATATACAAACCATAAATAAATGAAATAATTACTGAATAAATAAAGTGCTACATATTGGTGATTTTGACGTTTTTGTGGCCACAAAAACAGATAGACTATCAATTGAATTAACTTAACAAAACCAATGAAATCATATATATATATATATATATATATTTGTAGTCACAAAGACCTTCTCGAACCTTAGGAATAATTAACATGCATCTGAGGTAAGTAGCGTTTTGATAACGAAATACGGTATAACTTTCGTGTTTATTAACTTTTTATTTTGAGTTTCATTGAACAGCAAGGCTGTGTTTTTACTCAGAAGGGAATCAATAACCACTGGACCAATCCATAAGGGCGACAATGATTTATTAATAGCATCTTTATTAGACGAAAGAATATGAGAGAAAATACAGCACTCTGTCTCTGAGGAGATAACTGGAGTTACTCGTTTATTGTAAATACGTCTTCGTTCGTTGCATAGTTTTTCCATATTATGGAATATTTTAGGCCAAATATCTTTGGCCTTTTGAGCTACAATATTCTTATCAGAAATATCCCATCTAGCCATTGAGGGATCAATGTATTATTTTCCTAAGTTCTGAATGAACTGCAGCATTAATGCCAAATTGCAATTCTTTCAAATAACTCGACCATTTGTCTTGCTTGTCATGAAAATAACTTATGATGACCGTTTTGAAAACCTGCGTGTAACGTTCCACGGCGTTTCCACCAGGATAATAGGGTAAACTACGTATGTGTTTAATACCTAGGCCATACAGGAATGACCTGAAGGTATAACTAGTAAAATACGAAGCCCTGTCTGTAGTGAGTGAAAACATGATACCAAATTTACAAAAAATGTTATATAATTCGCGTGTAATAGTAGTGTTGTAGGCCTTTCGCAACGGAATTAATTTAAAAAAAACGTGTACAGTTGTCAAGTACCACTAACACATAAGAATAGCCAGAACTAGTTCGAAGAGGACCCGCCGAATCGGCAAAAAGATGTCCATGAGGAACCTTATTATATTTTGATATTAATTCCCCTTGGGGTTTGGCTAGTCTAGGTTTCGAAATTTGACAAGTGTGGCAAGTGGTTACAAAAGACTTAACATTCGCCATCATATTCGGCCAAGTGAAGAGCCTACGAGCCTTACGCAAAGTTTTAAAATAACCAATATGATTGCCCGTTAGACGAAATTCATGATAGTAAATCATGGTGATATTTCTCAAACATGAGGGTAATAGTATTTTATACTCAACATTACGAGCCTTAGTTCGCTGGTAAAGGATACCATTTTCTAGCCTATAGTCACCTAAATTATTATTATTACTTGCTACTTTTTAATAGAAATCTTTCGTGTCAGATTCAGTTTTTTGATAATTTCTAATATCGCCATATGCTAGAGGCAGTTCTCGTAAACTACATATAAAATTTTTAGCATAAACATCCTCGTCCAATGGTTAATCTAACACATCATACAAATTGGTATCATATGTGCGGGTGAGAAAATCTGGTATTAAATTCTGCTCCGGAGTAATATGTTCGATCTTAAAATTGAATTCAAAATGTCTCTGATTTATGTTGCCATAACGAGATATTTTCTTAGGATTGCGTAACATATGTACGAAACTCATATTGTCTGTTAAGATAGTAAATTCATTTACCAAGAACTGCTGAAATCTAATCACCGCATTAAAGATACTAAGCAGTTCCAGTTCTAAGATAGTACGATTAGCGTCAGCCTCCTTTAAATGTTTAGAGTAGAAAGCAATTGGGACCATAGAACTATCAATTGTTTTCTGTGAAATTGTCGCAGCCAGGCACTTTAGAGATGCATCCATCTGAAGATAAAATCTCTTGTTAAAATCAGGAGCTTTTAATATTATATTTTCTTCAAAGGCTTCCTTTATTCTTTTTAAGACATCAGCCTGCCTAGGCCCCCACTCAAATTTTCGTTTGGGAGATTTTAACTCGGTAATAGGTGACATTATTTCCACATAAAAAGGACAATGTTTCGCATAATACCCCAGAGCTCCCAGTAGTTTCTGTACCCCTCTTCTACAACGGGGAGGTGGCAATCGACGGATCGCCTCAATTCGCTGAGAGAGTAATGAAACATTACCATCAGAAAACAAGAAACCCAAATATTGAATAGAAGGCTGAAACAGCTTACACTTTTGAGGCGAGATCGTGATCCCTCTAAAACGCAATCTGGAAAACACCTCAATCAACGAATTCTTGTGAGATTCTACATCAGAAGAAGTTAGGACAATATCGTCAATATAAAAATCAACACCCTTCCTTTTAAATCACCCTGCACATCATATAAAACACGAGTAATTGCTTGACTTTCTATCTTTATTCCCATCGGGATTCTATTCCATACATTGGTTTTCCCGTCAAAAGCGAAGGCCGTATAAGCCCTACTATTCTCCGCAAGGACGATTTGATGAAAGCTCCGTTTTGCATCGGTACGTGATATTATCTTAGCGTTAGTTAACGAAGCCATGCATTCTTCCCTATTAGGACAGATGATATTGTCACCCATTAAATGCTCATTTAATTTCGCGTAACTCAAAATTGTAAACGCTCTTTTTCAGGAATGAGAAAATCTCGAAAATAAATCAAAATTCCTGAATTGGGTTACCACTTCATTAAAGATTCTTAAAATCCAATAAAACAGAGTGATGAGTATTTCTAAATATTATACACTATGATAATTTACAAATTTTGAATAGGTAATAAAGAAAGGAAAAAGCTAAGTTATGTAATACTGCTTTGTTCCAACGAAATAACGCACAACTGACTCGGTTCTAGAACATGACATTTAGGTTCTTGCTTAAGCAGTAAACCAGCAGTAAGATTCCGTATTATTACAACCTCTATATGTATCACTGTTCACATTGCTATTTAACAAATTAGTTTATTCGAAATCATAAGCTCAAGTTAGGATAACAATTTTATTATTTTAGGTCGGTTTATCATTACAAAACGGAGACAAGTTTGAAAAAAAATCCAGTTTGATTAATAACTTAAGACAATTGTATCTCATAACAGTTTCATAAAGTTGCATATCGATACTTCAATTGATATATTTGATAATCACAAGACAGTTTCAGCGAATCGGTACATTAGTTACAATATATCAGACAAGGATTGATCTTGAGTAGCCAACTACGGAACTTTACAATAATTGCTCTTCGACTAAATTCGTATCATGACTGGTTTTACAGACAAGAAAAGGAAAAAAAATCTACCAAATACTGATCCATCCCCTTTTTAATTATCTATGAAAAAAACTGAACGTTCCATTTCTGAAGACATAATTATCTAACTGTCACTCATATTCTACAATGTCCTCCAATCTGTGTTGCTACTGTATAACTCCAACTGAGTTCTAAAACTGTAGCATATATCAGATATGGCTTAAGCATTTAGCTCCCCTCGGACAACACATTAAATACTTTATTTATGCACTACAAAGAAAAGAAAGGAAAAGAAAGAAAAAAATAATGGACAGCGAATTATGTACATATGGTATGATTGATGATAAGAAACGTAAGTACGTGACAGGATATTCTCAATACTAATATGGAACGTTATTGTTTTATTTATTTACTTTTTCTTTTTTACAACATGCAAGAAAATTCATACTAATGTGGTGGATCAATTCATTAGTTTGTCAGTCATATAAATCTAAGAGCCACAAGGTGAAATCAACCTTCATAAAATATTCCGGAGCTAAGCTAATCATACCGTGAGTTTACAGTAACTAAGAACATGTACCGAATACGCAATGAGGGTAAATTCGCTTATATTTAAATGCATTCCGACTTAAGATTCATTCTATCATGCAAAATTTTGAATTGACTGTAAAGATTAATAGTAACGTGGAGACATTTATGGCAGATAAGCGAGATGCGTAACGCAAATGAAATTTAGCTATCCATAGTACTTATATTGATCATTTTTCGCGAGATTATTTCCAAGAGTTATTAGTTTTTATAAAAATTTTCAACTGTTGGATTCCACAATACACTCCTACGTCACCGACGCCATCTTAGAAGACGAACTTTTATCTCCATAAAGATGTGGTTGTTAAAAATGAGAAAAATCAGGTTACCTGGAAGCCAGGTACAATTACTTACAGTCTTAAGGAGCCCGATAACAGCCCACTTTCCCTTCTCCAAAAGCCGGGAATCTCGGCTGTCACCCGTCTTCTCAAACTGAGTTTATGGGTTTGCTTCCGTCATGGCGGTTTGCCAACATTAATGACCAGCGGGGGTGAAGGTCAGAAAATGTTAAATAAAAATTTTGTGAGAACTCGGCAACAGAAAGAAACTATTAAGGTTATTCCCAAATCACTTTTTGTATATAGGTTAATGGCACAAATCCAATAATTTCATAATATACTAAATTTTCGACATCGAGTTCTCTCACCCCCTTTTCTGCTCTTTTACTTTCTTCTTCTTCTTCTTCTATACCTAACTACACTCTGTAAAGAAAAAATAGCGACACTTGCTCGGATATGGTTTTCTCAACATACTCTAATCAATATGATTTTTTACATGAATTCCTGATAATATTACAATACATATTCTTAATGAGCAGTTCATTCTTAATACTTGCGCCAGAGTTTCAGGCTTTTGACATGAATTTAGTGAATTTATATGCATATATAAGTAGCTATGTGTGTTTTGAGCAAAATCGTTTGTAGGAAGAGTAATACATAAAACTGAAAAAGATCAACAACAATAGCAGAAAACAAGAAATGGAATTTCTTTAGGGTAAGACATATTGTGTGCAAACATCGGGAAGTACGATACACCAAACTAGTATTTTGTATGTGCACCATGGGCTTTCTGCAGTGCAGCGAATCATCGGAGCCCTTTGGTAACAAGGCTATTGCAAATGCAACCTCGATTTCACGGAATAACACCCGGATTATCTGTTCTTTGAATTCCATTCTGTTTGAGATACTTGTCTATTAAATCTTCTGCTCATATTGATCCACAAATTGTAAACTGGATTCATGTCAGGTGAGTTTGTAGGCCACAGGAGTCTCTAAATAGTCATATTCTTGAACCACGTATTAACGATTTTCGCTCGGTAACATGAAGTATTATCGTCCTGAAAAAGGAAGTAGTCCAAATTTTCTTCAGAAAAGTCGTCTTTAGCTATTTTAAGAATTTTAATTACCAGAATTTGAAGATATTTTCGTGCATCAAACATCCTTCACATATATCCGTTGGTCTGATGCCTTTAACGGTGAACCAAGCCCATACCATCACTCAGTAACTGAATATTTGCATCTCTTAAACTAAATCCTTGTCAAGTTCCTTGCTTGTTCGTATCCACAACTTCACACCACCATCGTTTCCCACTATTCTAAACTTCTTTTCAACGAAGAAAACGACATGCTTTAAGTTGTCAAAAGTCCAAGTTGAATATCGACTCACAAACCTACATGTTGAAGTCCTCTGTGTTTTGTCAGTTTCGACCTTCTACACGGTTTCTTCTTTGTAATATCCTCTTCATACAGTCAAGACAATACAGTTGTACGAGTAACTGCAGTTCCAAGATCATGTCAAACTACAGAAGCGATTTTTGGGGAAAAAACTCCTTAAATCTGCGATGCTATTGATTTCATATAGCAATCTGCTCTGGGTGATGCTTTCTTTTTTCTTTCACACTGTTGACGAAGGGACGATTTGTTATGCTGTTTCCGCTTATAAATTACTCTTCCTGCCGTAGAATGATGGATTTTCAATATTCCATCTATTCCCTTAGAGCTGCGCAAAGCAAGAATTATGTCTTGTTCACATGGCAACAACTCACATTTCTTACCCATCTTATTTGTTTACGGTCCACATGTAGCAACAATATCACACACAAACATCACTGCACAACAACAATTTTGCCACTTGACACTGTTCAAACAATGAGAAAGCAAAGATCAATCATAAAATGCTATTTACCTCAGCCCACACATCACAAATGCAATGCAGAATTTCTCACTACAATAATTTACGAGACGCACTCAGTGCCATGTATCGAAAATACTACTGATACACAAACAATTGACAAGCGATGTCGTACACCACAGGTGTCACAGATAACGCAAATGAACTATCCCACTCTTCATTTCCTTCTATTCCTCTTCTAACGGGATGCAACTATGATTTTCTGTGTAAGTTACTTTGAAAATTGAGGTGTCGCTATTTTTTCTTTACAGAGTGTACTCGTGCATTGCCTATTTTATGTATAATTATTAATTCACACTATTGTTAATTGCATTAATTTAGAAAAATCAGTATATCAACAACTATCATTAGAATTATGTTTGCTTTCTCCCAATTTAGTGATTTTACTGTTTATAAATATAATCCTAATACTTCTAATATTATTAATCAGTTGAGTTTGGTAGTACCCAGCAGAAAACTTCACTAAAGCTTCACTGAATTGTCATTATTATTAGGCCTAACGCTAGGCCTAATGCTCTATTGATAATTACGTATAAAAATACAAGAATTTTGGATTGAAAATCTTGGTGAGTAACAATAATACCATTTTCAAATTAATAAAGTGTGTAATACAAATCCCCCTTCTTCTATTCAACAATTTAATATGATTTTGAAATGTACTGGTAATGTTTCATTATTATTATCGTAATTATATTTGTATTACCGTAATGTAGTTCTTCGTCAGCACAATGCACATTGTGACACCGGTTAATTTATTTATACATAATTATATTCCGCCTAACAATATAGGTTTTACAAGTCAAACGTGTGCTCAGATATAGAATAATAGCCTAAATCTATATAATTACGAAATATCAGAGAAAGCAAAGGTTTGCCAAGGTGTGCCAAACAACCGACCTAACAACAACTAACCTATGTAATTAACACAAACACACGAACATAACAATAATAAAATAAAATGGCACAAATGCACAATACGGGAGCCATCAAACATGTAACGAGTTTCAATATATGCATACCGGTATTAATATAATGTAATCGCTACCGGTAAACCGGTACGTTACATTTTTCCCAGTGGCCTGTAAAAAAAATCAACAATTTGATATATATATATATATATATATATATATATATATATATATATATATATATAACTATTTAAAATCTTTTAACAGCTCCTCCCTTTTTTCATTAGAACAATTGAAAAGTTTCACATTTTGTAAATTTTGTGTAGGTACTTCTCTCCCCTTTAAATCTTTTAACGAAACAGAGTTATGATGCACTTTTGTAGCAACATAAGGCCCGGTATAAACAGGCATGTACTTGTGAGTAATTGTTTTGAACGCATCAGATAGAAAATGTGTTCGAACCATTACTAAATTTCCTTCTTTAATTTCTACCACGTTATTTTGTAATTTTCTTTTTCTTCTCGAAAACAATCTTGGTTCAACCTGAATATGACGTCTTGAATTCTCCATATTCTGCTATTCCGGAGGCCAAGGAAATTTTTCCCTAAATCTGTCAACAGCCGAAAAAGAAATAAACAATTCAGCAGGCGTACAATCAATGGCACTATTATATGAATAATTAAGTAAGTCTTGTGCAGTCTTCAACACCGTTTTCCATTTTGAATGATTATTGCTGCACAACAATCTTACTATTCGGTTCAATTCTCGATGCGAACGTTCCAGGATCCCATTAGCCCCTGGGTTGTATGGAGAAATCAAGATATGACGTATTTGATGTTCTCCGAAACAGGAACGGAGTTGTTCATAAACGTAGAAATATTATTACTATTCATCGACTCGGCAGTAACAGAAGGATACGGCGGGTGTAATGCTGAAGTAACCGAAGTTACCACCGGCATGTTAGAAGAGAAAGGAGAACTAAATATAGGAACCGGAGGACATTGGCCATATGGTGGTTTCAAATTATACATTCCAGGTGCAGCATAAGGGACTGGTCCATTTCCATACACTAAAGGGTAAGGTAGGACTCCATTCATAGGTCTAAATTTGTTAACTCCATTCGTCCCCCAGCTTGATTTCAAATTCCGATTCTTCCTCCAATTTTGACGTTGTCGTCCATTATTGTTTCTAAAATTTTGACTAGTTAAAGTTCGAAAATGGTTCTCGTTTCCTGAAGTTTCGTTTTTCATCGGTTCTGTTTGAACAGCATTATCAATTCGAGTCGAGTTAGACTGCGAAATAAAAGTCTTTCTTATTTGTGGTTTCCTATTCTGAAATTTTACACCACTGAAATCTGGACAAGAATTGGGATTACATTCTAATTCCGCTATCCTTAGTATTAGATCCTGCTCGGTAGTGACCGATCCTAACTTTAAAATTTTCGATTCTTCGCTTGGAAGACAATCTAATATTAGATCCTTTAATTCCTGATCAGAAGGCGATGTCACAATGGAGTTATACTTCTCTACAATATGCCGAACGAATCCCAACAAGGAAGAGTGTTTACTTTTGTCATACCGCAACGAATAGAGATGGCGCTTTTGTGCTCTCTCCATTCGCTCCGATATGTACTGTAATTTGAATAATCTGACAAAATCTTGAAATGTTTTGATTTGATTTACTACGCTTCTATACCAAATCTTAGCTGACTTTTCTAAACATCTTGCAATTATATATAGGCGGTCCCTATCGGTTAGTACATACATATTCATTGTCTGCATCAAATCATCTAAAAAAATTTTTGCGACTCCCTGAGTTAGCTGTCCGTCAAACCGTGGAAAGTGATGTAATTCGCGCAGGTAAGATCCCGCACCCATTTTGTATGAGGGACTGTTTTCCCATTGTTTACTTGTCTTATCTGGATCTGAAGTTTCCATTTCTACATTATCATTTACAACTATGTCTGCCCTTTTACATTGCATGACGCACTGTTCGCGACACGACGTCCTCTTTCTACCGGTTTTATTCCTAAGCCGTTTATTTTTATTTTTATATTTATTTCTCTCTTCATCCGAGTCAGATGATGAAGATAGATTTATGTGTACGACGTTTTCTTCTCGGTTAATTCGCGTCCCATCTAACATGAATACCGGAGTCTCATTGTTTTCATTAGACATGTTATTCTCGGTTCTAACAGGCTTCGACGTTTTTCCAATCAAATTTTGGTCAATGTGGCTCAACTGATCTGAATTATTTTTATTTAGGTGATCATATACTAAGGTCTTTAAACTTTCAGTATTTCTTTTGCATAAATCGCGCCCATGTCGATATGCATCAACTACGTCCTTTTCTAACACTTTCACCATGTTCGTTGTTCTCTCATTTAATTCATACAACTTCCGGGTTTCTTCAGCTTGTTGCTCTTTTACAAATTTTAATTTTCAGGTTAGATAAGGCCACCAGAAAAGATTTTTTTTAATATAAGTTTCTAAACCCTCTTATTATCGCATACATATAATCCTTTACACTCTACAGTAACTATAGAACCACAAAACGTAACTTAATGAACTAGTAGAACCATAACAAGAACAAAACAAGCGAAAATCCACGTCTACAATTTCAATTGGGGGAGCTAATACAGGCGGTGAGATTCTAGCCTGTCTAATCCTATGAATTGCTTCTAGCCACTTCCAGCAGTGGTTTTTAGTTATCATATGTCTTCGACCCTGGCTAGAGCAGTTTCCTATCAACCATATAAACACTTTCAATATCTTTAAATTGAAATCCCTACTCGTTATTCGGTTAGGTTTCTCTATCCCTTTTCTCTGGTTCCTAAATTCAATCATTCTTCTTTTATCACAAATACAGGAGAAAATCTCAAGATCATCATTTCTTATACGAAATTTTACAGTATCTATTCGACTAACATTCGCCACCTTATTATACACATCTTTTTCATAATAAGCATACATTAAAGAGCTATACAAACTTTGGGGTTCTTTTAACAAATATTTATTAACACCTATCAACTTACATCTACTACTACAAACTAAATCTATCACTATTTCTGCATCATTGTAATCAGCCTCATCCGTTAAATTATTATTATTAACAACATAGATGTGAGACCTAAAATCAGGCGCTTCTAACGCAGCCATGTCATTTGTTTGTAAACTACTATTTGTTTCATCTAAGACACCACAGAAATTTTTGACTACTTGGGTATCTGTGTGTCCAATACTATCAGTTAATTGTGACCCCATAGCTCTTATTTCTGTTCCGTTAGTAGCGAACTCAGTTACAACTTCATTCTTTAATTCGATTTTCATAGAAGAAAACGATTCTTTCAGAAATACAATGTTATTACTCATCTTTGACATTTCTGATTTTAATTCACCTATATTAGTTGTCATTTCATTACCAATTTCCGTTCTGATAGATGACATTTCTGTTTTTAAGTCACTTATATTTGTTGCTATTTCTGCTCTAAATGAGGACATATCTAATCTCAACCCTGCAATAATCGTTGTTAACTTATCTAAAAGAGGACCACCCCCTATTTCGATTTCTGGGACAGATTTCTTTGGCTTTTCTTTTCTACCAGTAACAACAATGTCATCCTGACCTACAACAGCATTGATTTCAGCCTGTACATTTATTTCAGTATTTACTTCTCTATTTCCTTGCACTTTACATGTAACACAATACCATTTGTCCTCCGATTGTCTTAGAATCTCTAATTCAGCTGATGACATATTCAAACATTTTATATGGAACCATTGGTCACAGCTTTCACAACAAATAGCTACATTGTCTTTAGCACTACTGCTATCACAACAACTGTACTTTTCTGGTTCATGTCGTCTCACTGATACTTCACTCATTTTTCTACATAGTAATTGGGTCACGCATCTCCAATATCTACCATAATTATCCCCACTGTAATTACAGAATCTCACACCAGTATTACATACTACAGCGAAGTTAATAATCATCCTTGGCTTTAGGTCGCCACTTTGTAAAACGCTCTTTTTCAGGAATGAGAAAATCTCGAAAATAAATCAAAATTCCTGAATTGGGTTACCACTTCGTTAAAGATTCTTAAAATCCAATAAAACAGAGTGATGAGTATTTCTAAATATTATACACTATGATAATTTACAAATTTTGAATAGGTAATAAAGAAAGGAAAAAAAACTAAGTTATGTAATACTGCTTTGTTCCAACGAAATAACGCACAACTGACTCGGTTCTAGAACATGACATTTAGGTTCTTGCTTAAGCAGTAAACCAGCAGTAAGATTCCGTATTATTACAACCTCTATATGTATCACTGTTCACATTGCTATTTAACAAATTAGTTTATTCGAAATCATAAGCTCAAGTTAGGATTTACAAACAATTTTATTATTTTAGGTCGGTTTATCATTACAAAACGGAGACAAGTTTGAAAAAAAAAATCCAGTTTGATTAATAACTTAAGACAATTGTATCTCATAACAGTTTCATAAAGTTGCATATCGATACTTCAATTGATATATTTGATAATCACAAGACAGTTTCAGCGAATCGGTACATTAGTTACAATATATCAGACAAGGATTGATCTTGAGTAGCCAACTACGGAACTTTACAATAATTGCTCTTCGACTAAATTCGTATCATGACTGGTTTTACAGACAAGAAAAGGAAAAAAATCTACCAAATGCTGATCCATCCCCTTTTTAATTATCTATGAAAAAAACTGAACGTTCCATTTCTGAAGACATAATTATCTAACTGTCACTCATATTCTACAATGTCCTCCAATCTGTGTTGCTACTGTATAACTCCAACTGAGTTCTAAAACTGTAGCATATATCAGATATGGCTTAAGCATTTAGCTCGCCCTCGGACAACACATTAAATATTTTATTTATGCACTACAAAGAAAAGAAAGGAAAAGAAAGAAAAAAAATAATGGACAGCGAATTATGTACATATGGTATGATTGATGATAAGAAACGTAAGTACGTGACAGGATATTCTCAATACTAATATGGAACGTTATTGTTTTATTTATTTACTTTTTCTTTTTTACAACATGCAAGAAAATTCATACTAATGTGGTGGATCAATTCATTAATTTGTCAGTCATATAAATCTAAGAGCCACAAGGTGAAATCAACCTTCATAAAATATTCCGGAGCTAAGCTAATCATACCGTGAGTTTACAGTAACTAAGAACATGTACCGAATACGCAATGAGGGTAAATTCACTTATATTTAAATGCATTCCGACTTAAGATTCATTCTATCATGCAAAATTTTGAATTGACTGTAAAGATTAATAGTAACGTGGAGACATTTATGGCAGATAAGCGAGATGCGTAACGCAAATGAAATTTAGCTATCCATAGTACTTATATTGATTATTTTTCGCGAGATTATTTCCAAGAGTTATTAGTTTTTATAAAAATTTTCAACTGTTGGATTCCACAATACACTCCTACGTCACCGACGCCATCTTAGAAGACGAACTTTTATCTCCATAAAGATGTGGTTGTTAAAAATGAGAAAAATCAGGTTACCTGGAAGCCAGGTACAATTACTTACAGTCTTAAGGAGCCCGATAACAGCCCACTTTCCCTTCTCCAAAAGCCGGGAATCTCGGCTGTCACCCGTCTTCTCAAACTGAGTTTATGGGTTTGCTTCCGTCATGGCGGTTTGCCAACATTAATGACCAGCGGGGGTGAAGGTCAGAAAATGTTAAATAAAAATTTTGTGAGAACTCGGCAACAGAAAGAAACTATTAAGGTTATTCCCAAATCACTTTTTGTATATAGGTTAATGGCACAAATCCAATAATTTCATAATATACTAAATTTTCGACATCGAGTTCTCTCACCCCCTTTTCTGCTCTTTTACTTTCTTCTTCTTCTTCTTCTATACCTAACTACACTCTGTAAAGAAAAAATAGCGACACTTGCTCGGATATGGTTTTCTCAACATACTCTAATCAATATGATTTTTTACATGAATTCCTGATAATATTACAATACATATTCTTAATGAGCAGTTCATTCTTAATACTTGCGCCAGAGTTTCAGGCTTTTGACATGAATTTAGTGAATTTATATGCATATATAAGTAGCTATGTGTGTTTTGAGCAAAATCGTTTGTAGGAAGAGTAATACATAAAACTGAAAAAGATCAACAACAATAGCAGAAAACAAGAAATGGAATTTCTTTAGGGTAAGACATATTGTGTGCAAACATCGGGAAGTACGATACACCAAACTAGTATTTTGTATGTGCACCATGGGCTTTCTGCAGTGCAGCGAATCATCGGAGCCCTTTGGTAACAAGGCTATTGCAAATGCAACCTCGATTTCACGGAATAACACCCGGATTATCTGTTCTTTGAATTCCATTCTGTTTGAGATACTTGTCTATTAAATCTTCTGCTCATATTGATCCACAAATTGTAAACTGGATTCATGTCAGGTGAGTTTGTAGGCCACAGGAGTCTCTAAATAGTCATATTCTTGAACCACGTATTAACGATTTTCGCTCGGTAACATGAAGTATTATCGTCCTGAAAAAGGAAGTAGTCCAAATTTTCTTCAGAAAAGTCGTCTTTAGCTATTTTAAGAATTTTAATTACCAGAATTTGAAGATATTTTCGTGCATCAAACATCCTTCACATATATCCGTTGGTCTGATGCCTTTAACGGTGAACCAAGCCCATACCATCACTCAGTAACTGAATATTTGCATCTCTTAAACTAAATCCTTGTCAAGTTCCTTGCTTGTTCGTATCCACAACTTCACACCACCATCGTTTCCCACTATTCTAAACTTCTTTTCAACGAAGAAAAGGACATGCTTTAAGTTGTCAAAAGTCCAAGTTGAATATCGACTCACAAACCTACATGTTGAAGTCCTCTGTGTTTTGTCAGTTTCGACCTTCTACACGGTTTCTTCTTTGTAATATCCTCTTCATACAGTCAAGACAATACAGTTGTACGAGTAACTGCAGTTCCAAGATCATGTCAAACTACAGAAGCGATTTTTGGGGAAAAAACTCCTTAAATCTGCGATGCTATTGATTTCATATAGCAATCTGCTCTGGGTGATGCTTTCTTTTTTCTTTCACACTGTTGACGAAGGGACGATTTGTTATGCTGTTTCCGCTTATAAATTACTCTTCCTGCCGTAGAATGATGGATTTTCAATATTCCATCTATTCCCTTAGAGCTGCGCAAAGCAAGAATTATGTCTTGTTCACATGGCAACAACTCACATTTCTTACCCATCTTATTTGTTTACGGTCCACATGTAGCAACAATATCACACACAAACATCACTGCACAACAACAATTTTGCCACTTGACACTGTTCAAACAATGAGAAAGCAAAGATCAATCATAAAATGCTATTTACCTCAGCCCACACATCACAAATGCAATGCAGAATTTCTCACTACAATAATTTACGAGACGCACTCAGTGCCATGTATCGAAAATACTACTGATACACAAACAATTGACAAGCGATGTCGTACACCACAGGTGTCACAGATAACGCAAATGAACTATCCCACTCTTCATTTCCTTCTATTCCTCTTCTAACGGGATGCAACTATGATTTTCTGTGTAAGTTACTTTGAAAATTGAGGTGTCGCTATTTTTTCTTTACAGAGTGTACTCGTGCATTGCCTATTTTATGTATAATTATTAATTCACACTATTGTTAATTGCATTAATTTAGAAAAATCAGTATATCAACAACTATCATTAGAATTATGTTTGCTTTCTCCCAATTTAGTGATTTTACTGTTTATAAATATAATCCTAATACTTCTAATATTATTAATCAGTTGAGTTTGGTAGTACCCAGCAGAAAACTTCACTAAAGCTTCACTGAATTGTCATTATTATTAGGCCTAACGCTAGGCCTAATGCTCTATTGATAATTACGTATAAAAATACAAGAATTTTGGATTGAAAATCTTGGTGAGTAACAATAATACCATTTTCAAATTAATAAAGTGTGTAATACAAATCCCCCTTCTTCTATTCAACAATTTAATATGATTTTGAAATGTACTGGTAATGTTTCATTATTATTATCGTAATTATATTTGTATTACCGTAATGTAGTTCTTCGTCAGCACAATGCACATTGTGACACCGGTTAATTTATTTATACATAATTATATTCCGCCTAACAATATAGGTTTTACAAGTCAAACGTGTGCTCAGATATAGAATAATAGCCTAAATCTATATAATTACGAAATATCAGAGAAAGCAAAGGTTTGCCAAGGTGTGCCAAACAACCGACCTAACAACAACTAACCTATGTAATTAACACAAACACACGAACATAACAATAATAAAATAAAATGGCACAAATGCACAATACGGGAGCCATCAAACATGTAACGAGTTTCAATATATGCATACCGGTATTAATATAATGTAATCGCTACCGGTAAACCGGTACGGTACATTTTTCCCAGTGGCCTGTAAAAAAAATCAACAATTTGATATATATATATATATATATATATATATATATATATATATATATATATATATAACTATTTAAAATCTTTTAACAGCTCCTCCCTTTTTTCATTAGAACAATTGAAAAGTTTCACATTTTGTAAATTTTGTGTAGGTACTTCTCTCCCCTTTAAATCTTTTAACGAAACAGAGTTATGATGCACTTTTGTAGCAACATAAGGCCCGGTATAAACAGGCATGTACTTGTGAGTAATTGTTTTGAACGCATCAGATAGAAAATGTGTTCGAACCATTACTAAATTTCCTTCTTTAATTTCTACCACGTTATTTTGTAATTTTCTTTTTCTTCTCGAAAACAATCTTGGTTCAACCTGAATATGACGTCTTGAATTCTCCATATTCTGCTATTCCGGAGGCCAAGGAAATTTTTCCCTAAATCTGTCAACAGCCGAAAAAGAAATAAACAATTCAGCAGGCGTACAATCAATGGCACTATTATATGAATAATTAAGTAAGTCTTGTGCAGTCTTCAACACCGTTTTCCATTTTGAATGATTATTGCTGCACAACAATCTTACTATTCGGTTCAATTCTCGATGCGAACGTTCCAGGATCCCATTAGCCCCTGGGTTGTATGGAGAAATCAAGATATGACGTATTTGATGTTCTCCGAAACAGGAACGGAGTTGTTCATAAACGTAGAAATATTATTACTATTCATCGACTCGGCAGTAACAGAAGGATACGGCGGGTGTAATGCTGAAGTAACCGAAGTTACCACCGGCATGTTAGAAGAGAAAGGAGAACTAAATATAGGAACCGGAGGACATTGGCCATATGGTGGTTTCAAATTATACATTCCAGGTGCAGCATAAGGGACTGGTCCATTTCCATACACTAAAGGGTAAGGTAGGACTCCATTCATAGGTCTAAATTTGTTAACTCCATTCGTCCCCCAGCTTGATTTCAAATTCCGATTCTTCCTCCAATTTTGACGTTGTCGTCCATTATTGTTTCTAAAATTTTGACTAGTTAAAGTTCGAAAATGGTTCTCGTTTCCTGAAGTTTCGTTTTTCATCGGTTCTGTTTGAACAGCATTATCAATTCGAGTCGAGTTAGACTGCGAAATAAAAGTCTTTCTTATTTGTGGTTTCCTATTCTGAAATTTTACACCACTGAAATCTGGACAAGAATTGGGATTACATTCTAATTCCGCTATCCTTAGTATTAGATCCTGCTCGGTAGTGACCGATCCTAACTTTAAAATTTTCGATTCTTCGCTTGGAAGACAATCTAATATTAGATCCTTTAATTCCTGATCAGAAGGCGATGTCACAATGGAGTTATACTTCTCTACAATATGCCGAACGAATCCCAACAAGGAAGAGTGTTTACTTTTGTCATACCGCAACGAATAGAGATGGCGCTTTTGTGCTCTCTCCATTCGCTCCGATATGTACTGTAATTTGAATAATCTGACAAAATCTTGAAATGTTTTGATTTGATTTACTACGCTTCTATACCAAATCTTAGCTGACTTTTCTAAACATCTTGCAATTATATATAGGCGGTCCCTATCGGTTAGTACATACATATTCATTGTCTGCATCAAATCATCTAAAAAAATTTTTGCGACTCCCTGAGTTAGCTGTCCGTCAAACCGTGGAAAGTGATGTAATTCGCGCAGGTAAGATCCCGCACCCATTTTGTATGAGGGACTGTTTTCCCATTGTTTACTTGTCTTATCTGGATCTGAAGTTTCCATTTCTACATTATCATTTACAACTATGTCTGCCCTTTTACATTGCATGACGCACTGTTCGCGACACGACGTCCTCTTTCTACCGGTTTTATTCCTAAGCCGTTTATTTTTATTTTTATATTTATTTCTCTCTTCATCCGAGTCAGATGATGAAGATAGATTTATGTGTACGACGTTTTCTTCTCGGTTAATTCGCGTCCCATCTAACATGAATACCGGAGTCTCATTGTTTTCATTAGACATGTTATTCTCGGTTCTAACAGGCTTCGACGTTTTTCCAATCAAATTTTGGTCAATGTGGCTCAACTGATCTGAATTATTTTTATTTAGGTGATCATATACTAAGGTCTTTAAACTTTCAGTATTTCTTTTGCATAAATCGCGCCCATGTCGATATGCATCAACTACGTCCTTTTCTAACACTTTCACCATGTTCGTTGTTCTCTCATTTAATTCATACAACTTCCGGGTTTCTTCAGCTTGTTGCTCTTTTACAAATTTTAATTTTCAGGTTAGATAAGGCCACCAGAAAAGATTTTTTTTAATATAAGTTTCTAAACCCTCTTATTATCGCATACATATAATCCTTTACACTCTACAGTAACTATAGAACCACAAAACGTAACTTAATGAACTAGTAGAACCATAACAAGAACAAAACAAGCGAAAATCCACGTCTACAATTTCAATTGGGGGAGCTAATACAGGCGGTGAGATTCTAGCCTGTCTAATCCTATGAATTGCTTCTAGCCACTTCCAGCAGTGGTTTTTAGTTATCATATGTCTTCGACCCTGGCTAGAGCAGTTTCCTATCAACCATATAAACACTTTCAATATCTTTAAATTGAAATCCCTACTCGTTATTCGGTTAGGTTTCTCTATCCCTTTTCTCTGGTTCCTAAATTCAATCATTCTTCTTTTATCACAAATACAGGAGAAAATCTCAAGATCATCATTTCTTATACGAAATTTTACAGTATCTATTCGACTAACATTCGCCACCTTATTATACACATCTTTTTCATAATAAGCATACATTAAAGAGCTATACAAACTTTGGGGTTCTTTTAACAAATATTTATTAACACCTATCAACTTACATCTACTACTACAAACTAAATCTATCACTATTTCTGCATCATTGTAATCAGCCTCATCCGTTAAATTATTATTATTAACAACATAGATGTGAGACCTAAAATCAGGCGCTTCTAACGCAGCCATGTCATTTGTTTGTAAACTACTATTTGTTTCATCTAAGACACCACAGAAATTTTTGACTACTTGGGTATCTGTGTGTCCAATACTATCAGTTAATTGTGACCCCATAGCTCTTATTTCTGTTCCGTTAGTAGCGAACTCAGTTACAACTTCATTCTTTAATTCGATTTTCATAGAAGAAAACGATTCTTTCAGAAATACAATGTTATTACTCATCTTTGACATTTCTGATTTTAATTCACCTATATTAGTTGTCATTTCATTACCAATTTCCGTTCTGATAGATGATATTTCTGTTTTTAAGTCACTTATATTTGTTGCTATTTCTGCTCTAAATGAGGACATATCTAATCTCAACCCTGCAATAATCGTTGTTAACTTATCTAAAAGAGGACCACCCCCTATTTCGATTTCTGGGACAGATTTCTTTGGCTTTTCTTTTCTACCAGTAACAACAATGTCATCCTGACCTACAACAGCATTGATTTCAGCCTGTACATTTATTTCAGTATTTACTTCTCTATTTCCTTGCACTTTACATGTAACACAATACCATTTGTCCTCCGATTGTCTTAGAATCTCTAATTCAGCTGATGACATATTCAAACATTTTATATGGAACCATTGGTCACAGCTTTCACAACAAATAGCTACATTGTCTTTAGCACTACTGCTATCACAACAACTGTACTTTTCTGGTTCATGTCGTCTCACTGATACTTCACTCATTTTTCTACATAGTAATTGGGTCACGCATCTCCAATATCTACCATAATTATCCCCACTGTAATTACAGAATCTCACACCAGTATTACATACTACAGCGAAGTTAATAATCATCCTTGGCTTTGGGTCGCCACTTTGTAAAACGCTCTTTTTCAGGAATGAGAAAATCTCGAAAATAAATCAAAATTCCTGAATTGGGTTACCACTTCGTTAAAGATTCTTAAAATCCAATAAAACAGAGTGATGAGTATTTCTAAATATTATACACTATGATAATTTACAAATTTTGAATAGGTAATAAAGAAAGGAAAAAAAACTAAGTTATGTAATACTGCTTTGTTCCAACGAAATAACGCACAACTGACTCGGTTCTAGAACATGACATTTAGGTTCTTGCTTAAGCAGTAAACCAGCAGTAAGATTCCGTATTATTACAACCTCTATATGTATCACTGTTCACATTGCTATTTAACAAATTAGTTTATTCGAAATCATAAGCTCAAGTTAGGATTTACAAACAATTTTATTATTTTAGGTCGGTTTATCATTACAAAACGGAGACAAGTTTGAAAAAAAAAATCCAGTTTGATTAATAACTTAAGACAATTGTATCTCATAACAGTTTCATAAAGTTGCATATCGATACTTCAATTGATATATTTGATAATCACAAGACAGTTTCAGCGAATCGGTACATTAGTTACAATATATCAGACAAGGATTGATCTTGAGTAGCCAACTACGGAACTTTACAATAATTGCTCTTCGACTAAATTCGTATCATGACTGGTTTTACAGACAAGAAAAGGAAAAAAATCTACCAAATGCTGATCCATCCCCTTTTTAATTATCTATGAAAAAAACTGAACGTTCCATTTCTGAAGACATAATTATCTAACTGTCACTCATATTCTACAATGTCCTCCAATCTGTGTTGCTACTGTATAACTCCAACTGAGTTCTAAAACTGTAGCATATATCAGATATGGCTTAAGCATTTAGCTCGCCCTCGGACAACACATTAAATATTTTATTTATGCACTACAAAGAAAAGAAAGGAAAAGAAAGAAAAAAAATAATGGACAGCGAATTATGTACATATGGTATGATTGATGATAAGAAACGTAAGTACGTGACAGGATATTCTCAATACTAATATGGAACGTTATTGTTTTATTTATTTACTTTTTCTTTTTTACAACATGCAAGAAAATTCATACTAATGTGGTGGATCAATTCATTAATTTGTCAGTCATATAAATCTAAGAGCCACAAGGTGAAATCAACCTTCATAAAATATTCCGGAGCTAAGCTAATCATACCGTGAGTTTACAGTAACTAAGAACATGTACCGAATACGCAATGAGGGTAAATTCGCTTATATTTAAATGCATTCCGACTTAAGATTCATTCTATCATGCAAAATTTTGAATTGACTGTAAAGATTAATAGTAACGTGGAGACATTTATGGCAGATAAGCGAGATGCGTAACGCAAATGAAATTTAGCTATCCATAGTACTTATATTGATTATTTTTCGCGAGATTATTTCCAAGAGTTATTAGTTTTTATAAAAATTTTCAACTGTTGGATTCCACAATACACTCCTACGTCACCGACGCCATCTTAGAAGACGAACTTTTATCTCCATAAAGATGTGGTTGTTAAAAATGAGAAAAATCAGGTTACCTGGAAGCCAGGTACAATTACTTACAGTCTTAAGGAGCCCGATAACAGCCCACTTTCCCTTCTCCAAAAGCCGGGAATCTCGGCTGTCACCCGTCTTCTCAAACTGAGTTTATGGGTTTGCTTCCGTCATGGCGGTTTGCCAACATTAATGACCAGCGGGGGTGAAGGTCAGAAAATGTTAAATAAAAATTTTGTGAGAACTCGGCAACAGAAAGAAACTATTAAGGTTATTCCCAAATCACTTTTTGTATATAGGTTAATGGCACAAATCCAATAATTTCATAATATACTAAATTTTCGACATCGAGTTCTCTCACCCCCTTTTCTGCTCTTTTACTTTCTTCTTCTTCTTCTTCTATACCTAACTATGTACTCGTGCATTGCCTATTTTATGTATAATTATTAATTCACACTATTGTTAATTGCATTAATTTAGAAAAATCAGTATATCAACAACTATCATTAGAATTATGTTTGCTTTCTCCCAATTTAGTGATTTTACTGTTTATAAATATAATCCTAATACTTCTAATATTATTAATCAGTTGAGTTTGGTAGTACCCAGCAGAAAACTTCACTAAAGCTTCACTGAATTGTCATTATTATTAGGCCTAACGCTAGGCCTAATGCTCTATTGATAATTACGTATAAAAATACAAGAATTTTGGATTGAAAATCTTGGTGAGTAACAATAATACCATTTTCAAATTAATAAAGTGTGTAATACAAATCCCCCTTCTTCTATTCAACAATTTAATATGATTTTGAAATGTACTGGTAATGTTTCATTATTATTATCGTAATTATATTTGTATTACCGTAATGTAGTTCTTCGTCAGCACAATGCACATTGTGACACCGGTTAATTTATTTATACATAATTATATTCCGCCTAACAATATAGGTTTTACAAGTCAAACGTGTGCTCAGATATAGAATAATAGCCTAAATCTATATAATTACGAAATATCAGAGAAAGCAAAGGTTTGCCAAGGTGTGCCAAACAACCGACCTAACAACAACTAACCTATGTAATTAACACAAACACACGAACATAACAATAATAAAATAAAATGGCACAAATGCACAATACGGGAGCCATCAAACATGTAACGAGTTTCAATATATGCGTACCGGTATTAATATAATGTAATCGCTACCGGTAAACCGGTACGTTACATTTTTCCCAGTGGCCTGTAAAAAAAATCAACAATTTGATATATATATATATATATATATATATATATATATATATATATATATATATATATATATATATATATATAACTATTTAAAATCTTTTAACAGCTACTCCTTTTTTTCATTAGAACAATTGAAAAGTTTCACATTTTGTAAATTTTGTGTAGGTACTTCTCTCCCCTTTAAATCTTTTAACGAAACAGAGTTATGATGCACTTTTGTAGCAACATAAGGCCCGGTATAAACAGGCATGTACTTGTGAGTAATTGTTTTGAACGCATCAGATAGAAAATGTGTTCGAACCATTACTAAATTTCCTTCTTTAATTTCTACCACGTTATTTTGTAATTTTCTTTTTCTTCTCGAAAACAATCTTGGTTCAACCTGAATATGACGTCTTGAATTCTCCATATTCTGCTATTCCGGAGGCCAAGGAAATTTTTCCCTAAATCTGTCAACAGCCGAAAAAGAAATAAACAATTCAGCAGGCGTACAATCAATGGCACTATTATATGAATAATTAAGTAAGTCTTGTGCAGTCTTCAACACCGTTTTCCATTTTGAATGATTATTGCTGCACAACAATCTTACTATTCGGTTCAATTCTCGATGCGAACGTTCCAGGATCCCATTAGCCCCTGGGTTGTATGGAGAAATCAAGATATGACGTATTTGATGTTCTCCGAAACAGGAACGGAGTTGTTCATAAACGTAGAAATATTATTACTATTCATCGACTCGGCAGTAACAGAAGGATACGGCGGGTGTAATGCTGAAGTAACCGAAGTTACCACCGGCATGTTAGAAGAGAAAGGAGAACTAAATATAGGAACCGGAGGACATTGGCCATATGGTGGTTTCAAATTATACATTCCAGGTGCAGCATAAGGGACTGGTCCATTTCCATACACTAAAGGGTAAGGTAGGACTCCATTCATAGGTCTAAATTTGTTAACTCCATTCGTCCCCCAGCTTGATTTCAAATTCCGATTCTTCCTCCAATTTTGACGTTGTCGTCCATTATTGTTTCTAAAATTTTGACTAGTTAAAGTTCGAAAATGGTTCTCGTTTCCTGAAGTTTCGTTTTTCATCGGTTCTGTTTGAACAGCATTATCAATTCGAGTCGAGTTAGACTGCGAAATAAAAGTCTTTCTTATTTGTGGTTTCCTATTCTGAAATTTTACACCACTGAAATCTGGACAAGAATTGGGATTACATTCTAATTCCGCTATCCTTAGTATTAGATCCTGCTCGGTAGTGACCGATCCTAACTTTAAAATTTTCGATTCTTCGCTTGGAAGACAATCTAATATTAGATCCTTTAATTCCTGATCAGAAGGCGATGTCACAATGGAGTTATACTTCTCTACAATATGCCGAACGAATCCCAACAAGGAAGAGTGTTTACTTTTGTCATACCGCAACGAATAGAGATGGCGCTTTTGTGCTCTCTCCATTCGCTCCGATATGTACTGTAATTTGAATAATCTGACAAAATCTTGAAATGTTTTGATTTGATTTACTACGCTTCTATACCAAATCTTAGCTGACTTTTCTAAACATCTTGCAATTATATATAGGCGGTCCCTATCGGTTAGTACATACATATTCATTGTCTGCATCAAATCATCTAAAAAAATTTTTGCGACTCCCTGAGTTAGCTGTCCGTCAAACCGTGGAAAGTGATGTAATTCGCGCAGGTAAGATCCCGCACCCATTTTGTATGAGGGACTGTTTTCCCATTGTTTACTTGTCTTATCTGGATCTGAAGTTTCCATTTCTACATTATCATTTACAACTATGTCTGCCCTTTTACATTGCATGACGCACTGTTCGCGACACGACGTCCTCTTTCTACCGGTTTTATTCCTAAGCCGTTTATTTTTATTTTTATATTTATTTCTCTCTTCATCCGAGTCAGATGATGAAGATAGATTTATGTGTACGACGTTTTCTTCTCGGTTAATTCGCGTCCCATCTAACATGAATACCGGAGTCTCATTGTTTTCATTAGACATGTTATTCTCGGTTCTAACAGGCTTCGACGTTTTTCCAATCAAATTTTGGTCAATGTGGCTCAACTGATCTGAATTATTTTTATTTAGGTGATCATATACTAAGGTCTTTAAACTTTCAGTATTTCTTTTGCATAAATCGCGCCCATGTCGATATGCATCAACTACGTCCTTTTCTAACACTTTCACCATGTTCGTTGTTCTCTCATTTAATTCATACAACTTCCGGGTTTCTTCAGCTTGTTGCTCTTTTACAAATTTTAATTTTCAGGTTAGATAAGGCCACCAGAAAAGATTTTTTTTAATATAAGTTTCTAAACCCTCTTATTATCGCATACATATAATCCTTTACACTCTACAGTAACTATAGAACCACAAAACGTAACTTAATGAACTAGTAGAACCATAACAAGAACAAAACAAGCGAAAATCCACGTCTACAATTTCAATTGGGGGAGCTAATACAGGCGGTGAGATTCTAGCCTGTCTAATCCTATGAATTGCTTCTAGCCACTTCCAGCAGTGGTTTTTAGTTATCATATGTCTTCGACCCTGGCTAGAGCAGTTTCCTATCAACCATATAAACACTTTCAATATCTTTAAATTGAAATCCCTACTCGTTATTCGGTTAGGTTTCTCTATCCCTTTTCTCTGGTTCCTAAATTCAATCATTCTTCTTTTATCACAAATACAGGAGAAAATCTCAAGATCATCATTTCTTATACGAAATTTTACAGTATCTATTCGACTAACATTCGCCACCTTATTATACACATCTTTTTCATAATAAGCATACATTAAAGAGCTATACAAACTTTGGGGTTCTTTTAACAAATATTTATTAACACCTATCAACTTACATCTACTACCACAAACTAAATCTATCACTATTTCTGCATCATTGTAATCAGCCTCATCCGTTAAATTATTATTATTAACAACATAGATGTGAGACCTAAAATCAGGCGCTTCTAACGCAGCCATGTCATTTGTTTGTAAACTACTATTTGTTTCATCTAAGACACCACAGAAATTTTTGACTACTTGGGTATCTGTGTGTCCAATACTATCAGTTAATTGTGACCCCATAGCTCTTATTTCTGTTCCGTTAGTAGCGAACTCAGTTACAACTTCATTCTTTAATTCGATTTTCATAGAAGAAAACGATTCTTTCAGAAATACAATGTTATTACTCATCTTTGACATTTCTGATTTTAATTCACCTATATTAGTTGTCATTTCATTACCAATTTCCGTTCTGATAGATGACATTTCTGTTTTTAAGTCACTTATATTTGTTGCTATTTCTGCTCTAAATGAGGACATATCTAATCTCAACCCTGCAATAATCGTTGTTAACTTATCTAAAAGAGGACCACCCCCTATTTCGATTTCTGGGACAGATTTCTTTGGCTTTTCTTTTCTACCAGTAACAACAATGTCATCCTGACCTACAACAGCATTGATTTCAGCCTGTACATTTATTTCAGTATTTACTTCTCTATTTCCTTGCACTTTACATGTAACACAATACCATTTGTCCTCCGATTGTCTTAGAATCTCTAATTCAGCTGATGACATATTCAAACATTTTATATGGAACCATTGGTCACAGCTTTCACAACAAATAGCTACATTGTCTTTAGCACTACTGCTATCACAACAACTGTACTTTTCTGGTTCATGTCGTCTCACTGATACTTCACTCATTTTTCTACATAGTAATTGGGTCACGCATCTCCAATATCTACCATAATTATCCCCACTGTAATTACAGAATCTCACACCAGTATTACATACTACAGCGAAGTTAATAATCATCCTTGGCTTTAGGTCGCCACTTTGTAAAACGCTCTTTTTCAGGAATGAGAAAATCTCGAAAATAAATCAAAATTCCTGAATTGGGTTACCACTTCGTTAAAGATTCTTAAAATCCAATAAAACAGAGTGATGAGTATTTCTAAATATTATACACTATGATAATTTACAAATTTTGAATAGGTAATAAAGAAAGGAAAAAAAACTAAGTTATGTAATACTGCTTTGTTCCAACGAAATAACGCACAACTGACTCGGTTCTAGAACATGACATTTAGGTTCTTGCTTAAGCAGTAAACCAGCAGTAAGATTCCGTATTATTACAACCTCTATATGTATCACTGTTCACATTGCTATTTAACAAATTAGTTTATTCGAAATCATAAGCTCAAGTTAGGATTTACAAACAATTTTATTATTTTAGGTCGGTTTATCATTACAAAACGGAGACAAGTTTGAAAAAAAAAATCCAGTTTGATTAATAACTTAAGACAATTGTATCTCATAACAGTTTCATAAAGTTGCATATCGATACTTCAATTGATATATTTGATAATCACAAGACAGTTTCAGCGAATCGGTACATTAGTTACAATATATCAGACAAGGATTGATCTTGAGTAGCCAACTACGGAACTTTACAATAATTGCTCTTCGACTAAATTCGTATCATGACTGGTTTTACAGACAAGAAAAGGAAAAAAATCTACCAAATGCTGATCCATCCCCTTTTTAATTATCTATGAAAAAAACTGAACGTTCCATTTCTGAAGACATAATTATCTAACTGTCACTCATATTCTACAATGTCCTCCAATCTGTGTTGCTACTGTATAACTCCAACTGAGTTCTAAAACTGTAGCATATATCAGATATGGCTTAAGCATTTAGCTCGCCCTCGGACAACACATTAAATATTTTATTTATGCACTACAAAGAAAAGAAAGGAAAAGAAAGAAAAAAAATAATGGACAGCGAATTATGTACATATGGTATGATTGATGATAAGAAACGTAAGTACGTGACAGGATATTCTCAATACTAATATGGAACGTTATTGTTTTATTTATTTACTTTTTCTTTTTTACAACATGCAAGAAAATTCATACTAATGTGGTGGATCAATTCATTAATTTGTCAGTCATATAAATCTAAGAGCCACAAGGTGAAATCAACCTTCATAAAATATTCCGGAGCTAAGCTAATCATACCGTGAGTTTACAGTAACTAAGAACATGTACCGAATACGCAATGAGGGTAAATTCGCTTATATTTAAATGCATTCCGACTTAAGATTCATTCTATCATGCAAAATTTTGAATTGACTGTAAAGATTAATAGTAACGTGGAGACATTTATGGCAGATAAGCGAGATGCGTAACGCAAATGAAATTTAGCTATCCATAGTACTTATATTGATTATTTTTCGCGAGATTATTTCCAAGAGTTATTAGTTTTTATAAAAATTTTCAACTGTTGGATTCCACAATACACTCCTACGTCACCGACGCCATCTTAGAAGACGAACTTTTATCTCCATAAAGATGTGGTTGTTAAAAATGAGAAAAATCAGGTTACCTGGAAGCCAGGTACAATTACTTACAGTCTTAAGGAGCCCGATAACAGCCCACTTTCCCTTCTCCAAAAGCCGGGAATCTCGGCTGTCACCCGTCTTCTCAAACTGAGTTTATGGGTTTGCTTCCGTCATGGCGGTTTGCCAACATTAATGACCAGCGGGGGTGAAGGTCAGAAAATGTTAAATAAAAATTTTGTGAGAACTCGGCAACAGAAAGAAACTATTAAGGTTATTCCCAAATCACTTTTTGTATATAGGTTAATGGCACAAATCCAATAATTTCATAATATACTAAATTTTCGACATCGAGTTCTCTCACCCCCTTTTCTGCTCTTTTACTTTCTTCTTCTTCTTCTTCTATACCTAACTATGTACTCGTGCATTGCCTATTTTATGTATAATTATTAATTCACACTATTGTTAATTGCATTAATTTAGAAAAATCAGTATATCAACAACTATCATTAGAATTATGTTTGCTTTCTCCCAATTTAGTGATTTTACTGTTTATAAATATAATCCTAATACTTCTAATATTATTAATCAGTTGAGTTTGGTAGTACCCAGCAGAAAACTTCACTAAAGCTTCACTGAATTGTCATTATTATTAGGCCTAACGCTAGGCCTAATGCTCTATTGATAATTACGTATAAAAATACAAGAATTTTGGATTGAAAATCTTGGTGAGTAACAATAATACCATTTTCAAATTAATAAAGTGTGTAATACAAATCCCCCTTCTTCTATTCAACAATTTAATATGATTTTGAAATGTACTGGTAATGTTTCATTATTATTATCGTAATTATATTTGTATTACCGTAATGTAGTTCTTCGTCAGCACAATGCACATTGTGACACCGGTTAATTTATTTATACATAATTATATTCCGCCTAACAATATAGGTTTTACAAGTCAAACGTGTGCTCAGATATAGAATAATAGCCTAAATCTATATAATTACGAAATATCAGAGAAAGCAAAGGTTTGCCAAGGTGTGCCAAACAACCGACCTAACAACAACTAACCTATGTAATTAACACAAACACACGAACATAACAATAATAAAATAAAATGGCACAAATGCACAATACGGGAGCCATCAAACATGTAACGAGTTTCAATATATGCATACCGGTATTAATATAATGTAATCGCTACAGGTAAACCGGTACGTTACATTTTTCCCAGTGGCCTGTAAAAAAAATCAACAATTTGATATATATATATATATATATATATATATATATATATATATATATATATATATATATATATATATATAACTATTTAAAATCTTTTAACAGCTCCTCCCTTTTTTCATTAGAACAATTGAAAAGTTTCACATTTTGTAAATTTTGTGTAGGTACTTCTCTCCCCTTTAAATCTTTTAACGAAACAGAGTTATGATGCACTTTTGTAGCAACATAAGGCCCGGTATAAACAGGCATGTACTTGTGAGTAATTGTTTTAAACGCATCAGATAGAAAATGTGTTCGAACCATTACTAAATTTCCTTCTTTAATTTCTACCACGTTATTTTGTAATTTTCTTTTTCTTCTCGAAAACAATCTTGGTTCAACCTGAATATGACGTCTTGAATTCTCCATATTCTGCTATTCCGGAGGCCAAGGAAATTTTTCCCTAAATCTGTCAACAGCCGAAAAAGAAATAAACAATTCAGCAGGCGTACAATCAATGGCACTATTATATGAATAATTAAGTAAGTCTTGTGCAGTCTTCAACACCGTTTTCCATTTTGAATGATTATTGCTGCACAACAATCTTACTATTCGGTTCAATTCTCGATGCGAACGTTCCAGGATCCCATTAGCCCCTGGGTTGTATGGAGAAATCAAGATATGACGTATTTGATGTTCTCCGAAACAGGAACGGAGTTGTTCATAAACGTAGAAATATTATTACTATTCATCGACTCGGCAGTAACAGAAGGATACGGCGGGTGTAATGCTGAAGTAACCGAAGTTACCACCGGCATGTTAGAAGAGAAAGGAGAACTAAATATAGGAACCGGAGGACATTGGCCATATGGTGGTTTCAAATTATACATTCCAGGTGCAGCATAAGGGACTGGTCCATTTCCATACACTAAAGGGTAAGGTAGGACTCCATTCATAGGTCTAAATTTGTTAACTCCATTCGTCCCCCAGCTTGATTTCAAATTCCGATTCTTCCTCCAATTTTGACGTTGTCGTCCATTATTGTTTCTAAAATTTTGACTAGTTAAAGTTCGAAAATGGTTCTCGTTTCCTGAAGTTTCGTTTTTCATCGGTTCTGTTTGAACAGCATTATCAATTCGAGTCGAGTTAGACTGCGAAATAAAAGTCTTTCTTATTTGTGGTTTCCTATTCTGAAATTTTACACCACTGAAATCTGGACAAGAATTGGGATTACATTCTAATTCCGCTATCCTTAGTATTAGATCCTGCTCGGTAGTGACCGATCCTAACTTTAAAATTTTCGATTCTTCGCTTGGAAGACAATCTAATATTAGATCCTTTAATTCCTGATCAGAAGGC